>NW_020948840.1:18518286-18555975 GCF_900497805.2 Vombatus ursinus
CCTTCCTTCCTTCCTTCCTTCCTTCCTTCCTTCCTTCCTTCCTTCCTTCCTCCCTCCCTCCCTTCCTTTCTTTCTTTTTCAGTCAAAGACAAGGTTTATTAAAACATCGATAGTGGATGGGTGTGATTCTAACAATCCATATTGGCCAGACTCTTAAGGAATCTGAGCCCCCTTTTTCTTTTTTACTAACCCCTCTCTTACTCTCTGCTTTGGACCTACATTTATAGTACAAGTCCAAAGTTATGAAAGTCTATTGGTTCTCTGAAACACCACAGAACACATTTTCTCCAAGGATCCTTGATAAACACTGGGATACACTTCAAACTCAACATGTCCAAAACAGAACTCAACATTTTTCCCTCCGAATCTACTCCTCTTCTGAACTTCCCTATTTCTGTTAAGGGCATTATCATCCTTCTAGTTTTCTCAGTTTGCAACCTTGAGGTTATCCTTGACTCTTCAATCTTTTTTGCTCCACACCTTCCCTCTCCCTCCCTTCTTCCTTCCTTCTTTCTTTCTTTCATTTCTTCCTTCCTCTCTTGAAAGTAGGGAGTATTTCATTTTTGTCTTTCCATCCTCAGGACCTGGCACATGGTAAGTGTTTAACAAATGACTGACTGAGATATTACTCGTAAACAATACTGTAAAGATAAAAAAAATTTTTTTGAGAGACTTAAAAACTCTTATCAACAAAATGATCAACCACAATTCCAGAGCACAGATGCTGAAGCACACTACCCACCTCCTGACAGAGGGTGATAGATTCAGGTGAGATATATATTTTTTTTTTGGAAAAGGCTACTGTAGTAATTTTTCTCTTTTTTTTCACTTAATAGTATTTTTTATTTTCCAATTACACATAAAGATAGTTTTCAACATTCATTTTTGTAAAATTTTGAGTTCCAAATTTTTCTTCCCCAACTCCCTTCACTCTTCCCTCCCCGAAACAGCAAGCAATCTGATATAGGCTATGCATGTACAATCATGTAAAACATATTTTCACATTAATTACACTGTGAAAGAAAAATCAGAAAAAGGGAAAAACCACAAGAAAGAAGAAAACAAAAACCAAAAGTGAAAATAGTATGCTTTGATCTGCATTTAGACTCCATAGTTCTTTCTCTGGATGTGGATAGCAATTTCCATGACAAGTCTTTTGGAATTATCCTGAATCATTGTATTGCTGAGAACAGTCTGTCATAGCTGATCATTGTACAGTGTCGCAGATACTGTGTACAATGTTCTCCTGGTTCTGCTCACTTCACTCAGCATCAGTTCATGTAAGTCTTTCCAGGTTTTTCTAAAATCTGCCTGCTCACCATTTCTTATAGCACAATAGCATTCCATTACATTCATATACAACAACTTGTTCAGCCATTCCCAATTAATGGGCATCCCTACAATTTCCAATTCTTTGCCACCACAAAAAGAGTTGCTATAAATATTTTTGTACATGTGGGTCCTTTTCCTTTTTTTATGATATCTTTGGGATATAGACCGAGTAGTGGTATTGCTAGATCAAAGGGTATGCACAGTTTTATAGCCCTTTGGACATGATTCCAAATTGCTTTCCAGAATGGTTGGATCAGTTCACAACTCCACCAACAATGCATTAGTGTTCCAATTTTCCCACATCTTCTCCAACGTTTATCATTTTTCCTTTTCTGTTATATTAGCCAATCTGATAGGTGTGAGGTGGTACCTCAGAGCTGTTTTAATTTACATTTCTCTAATGTGATTTAGAGCACTTTTTAATATGATTATAGATAGTTTTAACTGCATCTGAAATCTGCCTGTTCATATCCTTTGATCATTTATCAACTGGGGAATGACGTGGAATTTTTCTTTTTTTCAATGGAGAAAAGAGAAATAGGAGGGAGAAAAAACACAATTCTGTTAATTGAAAAAATTAAATTTAATAATAAAAAATAAATATTACCTATTAGTGAATTGGTTTTCTAAACTTAGCTGCATTGGTTCTTGGACAAAGAGTATATACAGTGAGTCCATCACCAGCTCTATACTTCCAGTTTGGTAGGAAGATTCACCAGAGACTATGTTCTCTGGAAGAGTATCTGAACAATCTAAAGTCTACCCCAAACCATGAAAAGGCATCAAAGCAGAGCCTTAGTGGAACTGCAGCAATGCAAGAATTATTGTGAGGAAAGTGCTTTATAAACCTAAAAGTATTATATAAAATAACTTGGTACATATTAAGGGCTTAATAAATGCTTTTCATTAGTTCATTATGATTAATATTATACCACCAAAGATGGGGAAACTGATACTTAGGTTAAGTGATTTACTCACATAACTGGAAAATGTCAAAACTGGGATCTAAATTCAGGTCTTCTGAATTCAGTACTCTTTCCTAGCTCTTCCTCTTACAAAACAACCAGTCACTTTTCAATTTCTTTCTTTTGCAAGAAAAAAGTGGCTGGACATGGGAAATGATTATATGGTAGAAGACAAAGAGGCACTGAAGATTATACAATGATTCTGGCTGTCAGTTCCTGGAATATATGTTGCTACAGATTATAAAGATTGGGTAAGAAACTGGGATTGTGAGAGCTAAGGTTAGGGATGAACAATAGTGGGCAAGCTAGAGTGAGAGAAGTACCAGGTAATGGATGGATAAGGGAAAATCAGGGTTAAGAATCCAGTTGAAAAATTCAGAACACACCGACTCTAAGGATTAAAGCTAGTGTAAACAGGGAAGCAGTCAGGGCCGCTAGAAAATGAGTTTGGGACAAGATAGTAGATTAAGCTATTTAATCAAACATTCGCCAGTTTTTATCTACTATGTGCAATCATTGTGCTGAATCAGATAGATAGATACCCAGACCAGTAACAGAATTCTTGCCTTCAGGGGCTCAAGATTTGTTGTTTGTGCTTTGTTTTTAAGGAGGACCAATGGCATTATCAGTAGTGTCTTGACTTTCATGTGAATTGGATTTAAGTGAAGCACAGTTGCACAAAGTCCTTAGCCTCACTCTTCCAGAATCATTGAAGTGAAGTGGCAGTACAAAAGTCAAGATGACTAACAATGGCCCAGAAAGCAATTCTGCTTCAGCTGTTTTCATGATCACTGGAACATATTAGTCTCATCCACTCCTTCTGGCAGGAAAAGTCTTCATATGCTTGGGGTAGACATCCCCTAACTTAGCAACGAGTTTAGGTCCTGTTGGTTATTCTCAATCTGTCTGGCAAGACAGTTTTACTGGGGTATGGCTGCTATGCATGTTTCAGTTTCTTGGGAGCCATAAATGAGAGTTGGGTGACAGGTGGACACCAAAGGTGGGTAAGCAGCCCTGAAAAGGGCTCAGCAAGACCTCACACCAGAAGTGCTAGTTCTCTCTGAATACCTCATACACCTCAGATCATGAAATATTTGATCAGGTAAAGAATACATAATTATCATGCAAGGCAATAAATAGTAAGTATATAAGCATTTATATCCAACAGGTCTGGGATAGTAGATGAGAGCAGGAGGATAAATTAGCAAAGATGCCACTGAACTACCTAGAGTTGACAGTGCTACAAAACCCCAAAGTACGAAGGGTATCCAGAAAGAAGATGGTACACAGAATGCTAGATGAGAAAAAATAACCAGCTAATCATATGATCAATTCTACCTCAAGAAATGTTATCATCAGCAGGGAAAGTACAGCTATCAGTAACGTTCAGCAAAGAAAGACATGAAGATGAGGTACTATGTAAGACATAGAAGATCTCTATACAGTGGGACTATATTATAACTCTAACATGAGTCTCCAATAACTCTAGTCATATGACTCTGAATGAGGTTGGGACAAAACTTGTTGCTTTTTAACTTATGTGCTAAGTGAAAAACTACAAAATCCTTCTTCCTACCTCAGTTACCAGCTTTGAGATAGTGACTGATCCTTAGAAATATTAAGGTCAATCACAAATGCTCTTTTCATACCAAAAAAAAAAAAAAACCAAAAAACAAGACAATTTTAAATATAAGAAAATGTCATTCTGGGTACATACACAGCAGAAAATCTGTCCAGCCTTGAAAATGTAAATAAAAACCTACAGTTGCATGGATTTTTTTTTCTCTTCTAGATTTCAGTTGTCCAGCCTTGACTAATTGTAAAATGTATTTAGTTATATTATTTGATGATGGAAGGTATACTCTACTTTGCTGGTGCCCTGACTTGGCATACTGAAGGAGCACTCCTCTGCCTTGTCTCTTTCTACCTAAAGGCTAGTACTGGATTCCATGTTGCTTCGGTTATATGAGAGGCAACTGTCAAGGTCTTGGCCAAACCTGGGAAAAGAAAGTCTTTTTTCTCCCAACTAGAGACATAGGTATTTTTGCCTTTGATCTCCAACTCTTTCATTTTTCTCATGTAACTAAACAGTCTACTTTTCTCTTTCTTCTTTTCTCTGCAGCTTCATCACTTTTCCATATTACACTGTTTGGCACAGGAGAAAGAAGGAACCACATCAAATAAAAGAATTCAACCACAAAAGCCATCTTGAGAACCAAGATCCCAGATTTTTTTTTTTTTGGTCAATTTCCCGTTTTTGGACTTGTTCTCCCATAATCAAATCTTCCCTATCGTGTTAACAATGTGGTGGTGTGTCAAAACATCGGAATTCTGCCTCAATCAGCAATCCAGAGCTAAACAGTAAAACAGAACAACAAAGGGTTTCTCTAACTTTTAAATTCAGGCTAGCTCTGGCCTTAGAATTAGGCTTTCTCTTGTTTCATGCAACCAAAAACCTTTAGGAGTTTGATTAGCACCTAGGGATTTCTAACACTGAACTGAGTCTTCTCTAATTGTATTTGTTCAATTCAAAGAGCTGACAATCACCCCAGTTAGAACCCACTAGATAAAGTTTCACAAGGTTTTAAGGGGCCAGGGACTAATTAGATCTAGATTCTCTTCTAAAAATTAAATTTGGAAGACTTCTGTCCCTATAATCATGCTTCCCAGACCTACATCTATGGTAACTCTAGGGTATCTTGTCAGCATGAAATATTGAAAACAAATAATTCTGATTCAATTTAATTATATATAAAACAAATTAATTCCAATATAAAATTTTTAGGACTTATGGGGCAGAGAGACAACATTAAAATGTCACAACTCCCAAGATATTTAAAAATTATTTCTACAGCTTTCAGTTATACATGTTACAGCTAACTTTTAACAAAGCAGAGTAATGTACAGTGTAAACTAGAACACCAGAAAATACCCAATGGTATAAATATATCCTTAATTAATGACTTCATTTTTTTCTACTGACTTGACAAATTAAACTTTTCATACCTATAGGAGTGAAGATTATTTACTTTATAATCAACATTTGTCAATCCCTTGGGTAATTTAGACATTTATCCTGAAGTCCGACATGACCTATAACGTGTATGAAAACTTGCCCTCATAGTTGTAAAGGTTAAAAGATTAGTACAAGCTAAAGGTTCAATTTGCAAGCCTATATGGATAATCTTTCCACTCTGACATTTTCCCAATCTCACTTTGTTTACCAAAGCCCCACTACCCCACTTCTCTGTCAATTGCTCCACCACAGGCTGGTCAAAGTAGTTCTGCGACATCCTGAGAAGGATTCAAATCGATAAAACAGGACCACAGGTATTGTAAGAGATAAGGATGTGAAAAAAGATTGTAGCCAGATTTGAATAGTCACAGAGAGACTGACCAGGTCCTGATTGAAAGCATCCAATAGAGCATAAGTGGCAGAAAGCATTAAAGTTCAAAAATGCCACTCTGATAATACCTGTGTGACCTTGGGGAAGTCATTTAACACCCCTGTTCAAGTAGATGAATAGTTATAAGGATCAGTATCTTCATCTGTAAAATGAAGGGTTAGACTAGAAGGCGACTGAGGTCCCTTCCATCTCTAGATTTATGATTTTATGTTTGACAGCTACTAAGAGCCCAAATTCCAACCATCTGGATCCTAGTACCTATTATTGTTCTAGTAAAAGTGTTGAGCTTGTTATCATTGCAGGCTCTGTCCCCAACACCACCAAATCACTCTGTCTTGTCAGATCTCTTGCCTGGTCTCCAGCCTTCCAGGGGAAGAGGAGTAGCATCATTTTATCAATTAGCAGTCTCCTGCCTTTGGCATAATACTATTTCCTCATGCCAGGACTCCTGTGTCCTACCAGAGAAGAGAAACACCTTTTCCATCATCTTCCCTACCATTGAGAGAAGAAAGGCCATTCCATCAAGTTTCCAATCTGGTCTACTGCCTAGGGAGAGGGAGACTAACATCACTCCTTTAGCCCCAAGCACCTGTCCTTTTGCCTGAATTACTTAAGGTTCTGAGAGGATTCCACCCTGAGGGCAAACCTCACTAGACAATGAAAATTTACCTAAACTCACTCCTCAAAGATTAACAAACTTTCCTCTGCTTATCCATAACCTCTCTATCTCATTTATCATGATGACACCTAGTGAATTAAGGGTTAGGTTTAATCATAATTCAAACTCTATTCCCCATTTCCCACTGCCCTAACATTTATCCCATTCTCCTCAAACCAACTCTCTTCCCCTATGTCCCACTCTATAGCTACCCACCCCTTCCACTGTGGTCTCTGGAATGACTACTCCAAAGGCAACAAACATTTTTCCATCGTAAATCTTTACCTTTCCCACTCTTTCAATTTCTGGCTGTCATTGAGACCTAGCTTCTTCCTGATGCCACAATATCCCTGGCCTCTTTTTCTAGCACTGGCTGCACTTTCGCCCATTCCTCCCGGCTCCCTAGGTCAAGATGGGGAAAATGGAATACTCTATGCTCCCCCATATCACTGCCAGATTTTCCCTCTACCACTATCTCTTGGTAAGTAACCTTTCCTTTTTTTTTTTTTTCCTTTTTTGAGATTCATTCAATCAATATATACCACCCAAACAAAATTCTAGTGGTTGTTGTCTGCTGACCACCAGGACACTCCTTTTTTCCTCAATGAGTTCAGTACCTCGCTGACAGTCTCTCTTCTCCTCCACTTCTGTCTATACATTAGGGAACTTCAACATACATAATGACATTTCCTCAAGCACTCTAATCTCACAGTTACTCAGCTTACTCATTTCCCATGACCTACTTCTTCACTCGACCTCAGGCACACACAAAGATGTCATATACTTGACTTTGCCATCACTCACAAATGTCCCACTTCCATGTTCATGAATTCTGCAATTCTGATCGCAATTTATTGCTATTCCACTTCTTGCTCTGCCTTGTAACCTCAAATCCTGTTTTTCATTGATACTGTGACCTCTAATTCCTTGACTCCTAAGTTCTTTCCCAGGCCATCACCCCTGCACTGGCTGTACTCTCCTTTCCCCATCTTGACTCTGCTGGTGAACGAATTCAATTCTTTATTGTCCTGTTCTCACATCCCTTTGTCCCCTTATTCTATAACTGATCTATCCCTTCCATGATTCAATCTTAAATCATTCTCACCATCCACTTCCTTCATATGTGCTGCTGAATGAAGCTTCAAAAAAAAAAAATCACAAAAACCATGCTGATTGGGTCCACCCCAAATTTATATAACATAACTTAAAGTGGGCCATTACTGCTGCAAAACAATTACTTTGTAGGTTACTAATTAACTCACTATCCCTCTTACCATAGCTCTTCCAAACCTTCTCATCCCTCCACAATGGACCCCCTCCCCCCATGGCTCTACCTCTCCATTTTCTCAGCTAAAAACTTTGCCTCAAATTTTAGTGTAAAATTGCTGATTTCCCTCTTCTCACTTCCTCAACTCACATCACCCAGATGCCTTCTGCCACTACCTCCTGCTTTATTTGTGTCACACGATGAGGCAGCCCTTTTGCCAAGGTTAACCCCCCTACACGTACAAGTGATTCCATTTCATTCTGTCTTTGCAGAGCTTCTTAAACTTTTCCCACTCTAGACCCCTTTCACATTTCCACAGCATTCCTTGGTGTTGCGTGACCAAAGGGTATGCATAGTGCAAAGCTTTGAGTTCAGAACCAGGAGGCAAGTCTGCCAGAAACACCTCAGACTCATTATGAATTTGATTTTTAATTAATTTCTGGTCGTTGAGCTTTCAGAAACCTTTTACTGTTGTTGTGACCCACAGTTTAAGAAGTGCTGTGGTTATATTCTCTTTGTCTCTGGCCTGCTTCCTTATTGCCTACAAACATGCCCATATTTCCCCATCCTCAAAAATTGCGTACTTGATCCATCCATCCGTAATAGTTATCATCTCATAACTCTCTTTTGTGACTAAATTCTTTGAGAAAGCCCTCTACAATAGGTGCCCCCAATTCCTTTCCCTTCACAATCTTTTCAACTCTCTACATTCTGGCTTCCAACTTAATCATTCAAGCAAAACTCCTCTCTCCAAAGTTATTCATGATTTCTTAACTGCCAAATCTAATAGACTTTTTCCTAGTTCTCATTCTTCTTGACCTCTCTATAGCCTTTGACTATCAATCAACCTTTTTCTTCTCCCTGATATTCTCTTCTCTCTGGGTTTTCATGACAGTATTCTCTCCTACTTATCTGATTCGTCCTTAGTCTCCTCTGCTGAACCTTCAACCAAGTCACACTCACTAACTGTGGGTATCCCACAGGACTCTCTCATGGGCCCTCTTCTCTTCTCCCTCTTACTACTTCACTTTGTGATTTCATCAGCTTCCATGGATTCAATCATTACTTCCATGCTGATGATTCTCAGATCAACTTACTGAGCCCTAACCTTTCTGCTGACCACCAGTCTCGTATCTCCAATGGCTTTTTAAATATCTTGAATTGGAAGTTGAATAGACATCTTAAATTCATGTCCAAAACTGAACTTGTTATCTTCCCCCTCCCCCCAAACCTTCCCCTCTTCCTGACTTCTCTATTACTGCTGAGGGTACCACCATCCTTCCAGTCACCTAGGCTTACTATCTAGGTGTCATTCTCAACCTTTCACTCTCTTACTCTCCATATCCAATCTGTTGCCAAGGTCTGTCAATTTTACCTTTCTAACATATCTCAAATATCCCTTCCTTTTATTTCTCTCACTACTACCACTGTGGTTCAGGCCCTTGTTACTTCATGCATAGACTATTGCAACAGCTTGCTGGTTGGTCTGCTGACCTCAAGTCTCTGCTCACTCCAATCTATTATCCACTCAGCTGTCAAATTGATCTTCCTAAAGTGAAGGACTGTTCATGTCACTTCCCTACTCAATAAACTTTAGTTGCTCCCTAACACCTCCAAGATCAAATACAAAATCTTCTGTTCTACAAGCCTGTCAAAGGCTTATAAAGCCTGTCGGCCCAACCTCCACCTTTCCGGTCTTTTTACACCTTACTCCACACTCCCTCCCTCACCCTTGTGATCCAGGGACACTGACCACGTTTTTGTTCCTTGCATGACAGTCAATCTCTTGACTCTGGGCATTTTCACTGACTCTTTCTCATGCCTGTAATGTTTTCTCTTCTCATCTCTGCCTCGGGTTTCCTTGGCATCCTTCCAATATCAGCTAAAATCCCACCTTCTACAGGAAGCCTTTTCTGATCTATCTTAATTCTAGTGCCCTCTCTCTGTTAATCACTTTCAATTTATCTCTTATATAGATTGTTTACATCTAGTTGTTTTCATACTGTCTTCCCCATTAGACTGTGCCCAGCACCTAGTACTGTATCTGGCACATAGTAGGTGCTTAGTGGATGTTTATTAATTAACCAAATAAAGGCAAGCATAGAAAACTATACATAAGAAAAACCCAACAGCTTGATAAGGACATAGAGGCTTTTTACTTTTACAGTCTACCCTAAACTGTGTTTATGAAACATGAGGATTAATTTTCTACTATAATCTAGAAGCAAAAGAAAATGTATAGTGTACAATGAACAAATATAGTATTAAGAGTGCTGGTTTAGATTGAAAGGACTTGAGTTCAAGTTAGTTTGCTCTACTTTCTACTGGTGAATCCTTGGGAAAGGTTTTTACCTCTCTCTTCCTCAGTTTCCTGACCTGTGAAATAAAGAGGTTGGACTAGATGAATTTGAAAGTTTATTCTAGCTTTAATGTCCCTGAGTTTATGAAATGACAAAATAATGAAGAAAGTCAATTTAGAGAGATAATGATTAAAGTAGCTACAAAAATTGCCACTATTTTAACAGAAATAACATTTTCAATGGTGCCTTATCATTTAAAAAACCAAACCAAACCCAGACTACAGTATTTATTTTCCATTACAGAAAGTGGGAGTTCAGTTCTGCTAATATCCATTTGTGCAAAGACAGGATCCTGTTTCTGGGTGTCATAGTTTAATTACCTATATTTTTTACAATTAAAAAATGTTATTTTTACTACAAAAATAAACATGGGCTCACATGCTAGATCTGTCAAAGAAAGCAGGGCAGTTTTAATGAATGTCAGCAGAAGGCCTATAGGAAATTTCATATATTGTTGCTTTAGTCGATTTAGTTTGTTTAGCTCCCAAGGGAATCTTCAGTTTACTGTAGTGGAAAAAGACCAGGGTTCAAATCCAGATTCTGTCACTTATCTGTTGTATGACTTGGGTAAAGGACTTTATCCCTATGGTTCTTAAAACTCCCCTTTAGAAAAATGACAATGTTTCATTAGGTATTTAAGATCCCTTTCAGCTTTAATAGTCAGTAAATCTGTGTCAGTGGAGTAACATGTATGATTCTAGAGCCTTACAGGAGCATAGTAAAGTGTGAATGGACCCTATCCATGCCCACGCCTATATTTATATTTACTTGATTTTTTTTTAAAAGCATCTATTAAATTTAACAAGGCTGTAACAAAAATGCTGCTTGTGTCCCATTCTGAATGCCTTTGTTTTCTTTTATGTATTTTTAAATGTTTTATTGATGCTTTCTTTTAAAATCTTTATCGCCAACTACTTACTCATCTCCCCATTTGAAAATTTCCTAAGTCAAGCAAAAACAATCAACACATGCTAATATTTGAAATATTGGCGAAAACAGGAAAGGTAACGCAGGAGGGCAAAAGTGTGTCTGTTTTCAAAGAAGAAGAAAAGAAGGGAAGTTATACACTATAGGTCAGGGAGTCTGACTTCAATATGTGGCAAATTTTTAGGATATACTATTTATTTTTTAATACTAATTATTTATTGTTGGTTTTCACTTCCATATGATTTTGAGTTTTAAATTTTCCCCCTCTCACCCCTTCTCCCCACTGCAAGGTGGAATGCAATCTGATATAGGCTCTACATATACATTCATAGACATATTTTCACGTTAGTCATGTTGTAAAGAAGAATTAGAACCAATGGGAGGAACCACAAGAAAGAAGAAACAAACAAAAAAAAAAAGGAGAGAGAAATAGTATGCTTTGATCTGCATTCAGACTCCATAGTTATATCTCTGGATGTGAATAGCATTTTCCATCTTGAGTCTTTTGGAGTTGTCTTAGATCCTTGCATTGCTGAGAAAAGCTAAGTATACCAAAGTAAGTCATTGAACGATGTTGCTGTTACTGTGTACAATGTTCTTCTGGTTCTGCTCATTTCACTCAGCATCAGATCATATAAGTCTTTCTAGGTTTTTCTGAAGTCTGTCTGTTCATCATTTCTTACAAAACAATAGTATTCTATTACATTCATATACCACAACTTGTTCAGCCATTCCCCAATTGATGGGCATCCCCTGAACTTCCAATTCTTGGTCACCACAAAAAGAGCTGCTACAAATATTTTTGTACATGTGGGTCCTTTTCCCATTTTTATGATCTCTTTGGGGTACAAACCTAAAAATGGTATGGCTGGGTTAAAGGGTAAGCACAGTTTTATAGCCCTTTGGGCATAGTTCCAAATTGCTCCCCAGAATGGCTAGATCAGTTCACAACTCCACCAACCATGCATTAGTGTCAGATTTATTCTTTAAAAGATAGTTACTGAACATCTCAGAAAAAAGTGATTATAATGAACAATTATAGATTCATTAAGAACAGGCCATACCAAACTAATCTGATTTCCTTTTCTGACAGAGTTATTAACCTGCAGATTAAGGAAAAGCTAACAAGTTTGCCTAGATTTTAACAGAGTTTGATATTATTATGTTATTTTTTGTGGAGAAAAATGAACACATGGGGGATAGATGATAGTGCAACTAGATGGATTTGGATCTAATTGAATGACCAGAATGAAAGAGCGGTCATCTATAGTTCAATATCAACCTGGAAGATCTCCACTAGAGTGCTTTCTGGATCTGCACTTGATCCTATGCTGTTTAATATAAGATCACAGATTTAGAACTGTGAAAGGAACCTGTAAGGACATCTGGCCCAACCACCTCATGTGATGAAGAAGGTTTGGTTTGATAAAGAAAAGAGAGGTTAGGTAACTTGCCAAAGATCACATAGGTAGAAAGCAGAAGATTTTGGATTCAAACTCAAGTTTTTAAAGGGAGTTGAACTTGATGATCTCTCTGTTCCCTTCCAACTTTAATTCTATGAACCTATGACTACAAGTTTCTCAAGTCTTTTCATTGTACCACATTGTCTTCCATTTTTATCAATGATTTGAATAAAGACATGTGACATTCGGATTAAATTTAAAGATAATCTGAATAATGGTAGGAGGGCAAGATAGTATATTGGAAAACAGAATTAAGATTCCCAAAGATCTTAACAGGCTAGAAAACGGGGCAGGATCTAATAAACTGAAACATATAGATATAAATGTAAAATCCTATGCTTGGGTTCAAGTACAGCTTCATTAAGTACAATTAGAAGAAGACAAGTTAAGCTAGCAATTTGTATGAAAAAAAGATCAAGGGGTTTTATAGTTGAAAAGCTCAATATGAGTCAGAAGTGCAATACAGCAGCCAACAAAGCTAATTTGATCTCTGGCTACAGTAAGAGTGGTCCAGCTTTGAGGAATATGGAATTGTTCATTGTACTGCGCCTTGTTAAAGCCATGCCTGGGGTATAGCTCTGGGCACCACATTTTAGAAAGGACATTGGTAAATTAGAGAAAGTTTAGAAGAGGTTAATTAGAAGAACAAAGGGCCTTTAGTCCACACCATATGAAGCCAAAAGATTGGAGTAAGAATTCACTATTCAGCAAAAACTGCTGGGAAAACTAGAAAGAAGTCTGGAAGAAATTAGGCTTAGAGCAACATCTCACACTATATATTTAAAAATGCTCCAAATCAATCTATGTCATATATATATATAAAAGATCATATCATAAAACAATTAGAGGATACACACACATTTGGGTTTTTTCAACATTCACTTTTATACGATAGTGAGTTCCAAATTTTTTTCTTCCTTCCTCCCTCTTCTCCCCCCTCCCCTAGACGGCAAGCAATCTAACATAGGCTGTACACGGACAATCATATTAAACATAAATAAAACAATTAGAGAAAGAAATGAAATACCTGTAGCAACTTTGGACAAAAGAAAATGGCATGTCAAAGAAGAGGTAGAGTGAACCACAGAAAATGGATAATTTTGAATACACAAAATTAAAACGCTATTAAGAACCATATTTTCTAAAATGTCCCAAATCACTAATAATGAGAAATTCAAATAAAAACAAGGGCAACGAAGTGACACAGTGAATAAAGTGCTATGCCTGGGGTCAGGAAGATTCATCTTTCTAAGTTCAAATCGGGCCTCAGATACTTACTAGCCCTGTGACCCTGGGCAAGATACTTAAGCCTGTGTGCCTCAGTTCCTCATCTGTAAAATGAACCGGAAAAGGAAATGGCAAACCACTCCAGTATCTTTGCCAAGAAAACCCCAAAAGGGATCATGAAGAGAACGTGACTGAAATATGACTGAAAACAACTGAATGACAACAATAACAATAACTTTGAAGGGTGGATCCAAGATGGTGAAATAGAAGAAAGAACAGAGAATTTCATCTATCTCCTCCACACACACACACACACACACACACACACACACACACACACACTCTCTCTCTCTCTCAAGAAAATGTCCCAGACTAAATCCTCTTGGGGGAAACCCAAAAAAAGTTACAAGGAGTCACTTTTCCAGCCCCATTCAACATAGGGAGACAGAGAGGTCTATGGACACCAAGGCTAGGGAATGACCAGAAGTGCGCAGTACAGAGCACTCCACGCAAGGAAAGGCTTTGCACCAGGGCAGGAGGAGACTCTAGAACCATACTGGGGCATTATGTGGAGAGTGCAGAAGTAGGTGCCAACTGGAAGATATATTGTCCACTACCCAGTCCTGGGTGGATCATAATGGAATGAGGAAGAGACTTGCATCCAGGTATGGCCTTTCAGGGTAAAAAGCAGTTATGGGTCCTGGGCTGTACACCAAATAACAAGGAGGTCAGAAAGGAAGCAGCATCTAGATCCTAGGAGCAGAATGAGGTCTCAGTTTCAGCTTCTAGCCTAGTTTGAAGCCTGCAAGCCAGGCCAGGAACCTCACACCAAAAGGAAGCTTGTAGTTCAGTCACACTGAAACAGCAGAACTTTCCAGCTGGCTGACAGTGGCTAAGTTCAGCAGCAGCAGCTACTCTTGCTCAGAACTAAACTTACACCAGGAACTTGCAGAACTCAGACCATAGAGACAGAAATTAGACTTTGCCCTAGATTAGACCAAAAAAAGAATCCCACCATAAAAAGCTATGATGGTTACAGGGGCTCCCAAGTCCCAAAAGAAGAAAATTATTCCAAAATATCTACAAGCAAAGTTTCAAAGAAAAACACAACATGAATATAAATTCAACTAGAATTGTTGGAAGAGAAGAAGCAAGAGTTTAAAAATAAGTTCTTATAAATCAAATGATAGTTTTTGAGGGAAAAAAAGAAAAAGAAATGAGAACTATGGAAGAAAGAATTGGAAAGGAATTACTACTAGATTGGCAGCAGAGGTACAAAACCTTGCCCAAGCAACTAACTCCCTTAAAATGAGAAAATATCATATAGAAACCAAAGACTCTATGAGATAGTATGAAATATTAAATCAAAGTCAAAAGATTAAAAACAATATAAGAAAATGTAATGATACTCATAGCAAAAATATCTGACCTAGAAAACAGATCAAGGAGAAGAAAATTAAGGTTGGATTAACTGAAAGCCATAATCTGAAAGAAGGAAGGAAAGAAGGAAAAGGAAGAAAGAAAGAAAGAAAAAAAGAAAGAAAGAGAGAGAGAAAGAAAGAAAGAAAAAAAAAGAAAGATGGAAAGAAGGAAGGTAGGTAGGAAGGAAGGGAGAAATGAAGAAACAAAGAAACAAAGAAAGAAAACCTGACTATCATATTTCAAGAAATCTTAAAAGAAAGCTGCCCAGACTTATCAGAATCAGAATGCAAAGTGAAAATAGAAAGAATCCACTGATTACCTTTTGAAACCAACCTCAAAATAAAATCTCCCAGGAACATTTTAGACAAAATCCAGAGTTTACAGATCAAAGAAAAAAATAATGCGAGCAGTCAGAAAAAAAAAAAAAAAAGAATTCAAGTACTGAGGAACCCAAGACAGGATCACCTATGATTTAGCAAACACCACTATTAAGGAGCAGAGAGCTTGGAACATGATATTCTCAAAGGCAAAGGATATCATTTACAGCCAAGAATAACTTTCTGAGCAAAGCTGAGTATAATCCTAGAGGAGGAAAATGGATTTTTAATGAAATAGAGGACTTTCAAGCAATCCTGATGAAAAGACCAAAGCTGCATAGAAATTTTGAAGTTGATATGTGGAAGCTAAGAGAAACATAAAAGGTAAGCACTAATGAACCATCATAAGGAACTAAACAAGTATAAAGTGCTTACATTCAAATATGAGTATATTTAGAGGGAATACATATATCTCTTCTGAGCCATATGACGGCCTTCCCTCTTCTCATCTCCCACATTAGAGGTCAATCATAAAGGCAGTCAAATCAGACAGACCTGGGAGATTTTTCTGCAAGGTACTGATGATCCTAAAAGAAAAACAGAAAAGGAGCAAAAGAAAAATATACTGAGGTGTAAAGAGGAAGGAAGGGTAGGAAAAATTATCTCACATAATCAGTGTACACAAATAGATGTCTATATGAAAAAGGGGAACCAGCTAACATCTGAATTTTACTTTCATTTGAACTAGTCAAAGGAGGAAAGAATATATACATACAGAATTGGGTACAGAAAAACTTCTCATTCAACATGGAAAATAGGAATTAAAGAGGAGAAAAGAGTAGTGGTACTTAGAGGGAGGGTAGATTAAGGGAGAGATTAGTCATAAGCAAAACAAACTAAGAATATACAAAAATATTTACAGCTTTTTTTTTAGGTGGCAAACAATGGAAAACTGAGGGGGTACTCATCAGCTATGGAACGGTTGAATGGGTTATTGTATATAAATGTAATGTAGCGTTGTGCTGCATAAAATGACAAAGGGAATGCTTTTGGAGAAACTTGCAAAGACTTGTATGAATTGTTTGTTGCAGATTACAGTGAATAGAGACAGAAGAATAATTTGTACACCAACAACAATATTAGAGACAAAAAGCTTTGAAAAACTTGGGAGCTCTGATCAGCAAAATTACTAATTATGATTTCAGAGGGCTGATGATGAAATATGCTACCCACCTCCTCACAGAGAGGTGAGAGACTTGGAGTGCAAAATGAGACACACACATATACATATATTGATACAAATGTAAAAAAAATCTTCAAAATATCTATCTGCCACCCTCAAAAATGTATATCTCTAAGTACATTTCCAATACACAAAAGGGAGTGTTTAAAAATCAAGTTAGGGGACTTGGTTCTTTGGTACTTTTTCTGAAAAGAAAAAAAGGGTTAAAACTCTTAGAATCATACAGTGACACCACAGAAGCCATAAGGTGAAGACTGATATGTGTGTGTAATTTTTTCTGCTGTATGTACATACATATGTATATATATTCATTTACATATTTTTTCTTTTAGACATGGTCAACATGGCAATTTGTTTTCCTTAATTCTACATGTTTGTAACATGGGTTTTGTTTTTCTTTCATTCTTAATTGGGGATGGGAATGGATGGGAGGGAGAAGAATCATCTTTTTTGCTGACTGAAAAAATAAAATGTAATTTAAAAAAGAAAACAACTTTGAAGTTCTACCTGATATCTATCAGATTGGCAAAGTTGACAAATGACAACTGTTAGAAAATCTGTGGGAAAGCAGGCACACTAAGGCACTGCTGGTAGAAGTGTGGTCTGGTCATTCTGGAAAACCAATTGGAAATATGCTATATTCTTGATAAAGCTATGATGTCTCTTAGTAATTATCACTTTCCTTTTCTAGATTTTTGCCAACTATCTCTTTAATGATCTTTCCCCCAATTTTTTTCAGGAATTGAAGTCAAATTCACTGGTCTACAGTTTGCAGACTACTCAATTCCCTTTTATAGAAACTAGGGAACATAATTGCCCCTCTCCAATTTTGTGGTACTGCTCCTATTTTTCACGATTTTTCAAATATCACTGATAAGAGTTAAAAAATCATATTGGCCAATTCTTTCAGGGTCCGTATATGTAGTTTATCTGGGCCAGGTCACTTAAATTCATCCAGGGCAGCTAGGTACTCTTTTACTATGTCTGTACTTGAGCTTGAACTCCTTCCCTGTTTTAATTTTTGTTCTGTCATTTCTGTGTAAAGGCCACTTTCTTTTGCAGATAAAACTTACAAAATTAGATCTCAGCATCTCTGCCTTCTCTCTGTTGTCAGTTATCATCCTATCCACCCTAGGCAAAGGTCTTACCCCATCTTTGATCCTCCTTTGATTAGATTTGTAAGATACATGGCAATTATATTTCTACTAGCTTTTGTTAGTTGTATTCTGTCTCTAGTCAGGACTCTCAAATCTATATCGTAAGCCAAAATCCAAATCCTATTCTCAGACATCACCTATCTTAACATATTGTTTACATATCAAGTTGATTTTTCTCTTCTGCATCCCTTGCCTTCAAAGGGCAACAGTGAGAAAAACAAAACCTGTAGCCCTAAGGTCTTCAGTTTCTTGTCCAAGATGTCACAATCAGTTTAGATTCCTTCTAGTGGTGTCATTTTTGCCCAGCTGAATCACCAAAGGTGGGTACTTGTCATCAATTTTGATAAGTGTTGAGAAGTTTTCTAATATATTTTGAATACATGCCCTAGAAGAAAATATGCACCTCTAGTGTTGTCATCAGGCTGTCAAACAGCTGTTTCCATGATCAGGGAATCACCACTACTATTGCTTTTCTCTTCTTTCTTTGCCCCTTACTGGATACTCTCTCCTCTAACAGCTTCTATGGTATTAATGTATCATTCTATCAGTTCTACCAGGAGCTTCCTTGTACCAAGGAACGAGGCTTCTAGAGCATC
This sequence comes from Vombatus ursinus, assembly GCF_900497805.2. NCBI lineage: Eukaryota > Metazoa > Chordata > Mammalia > Diprotodontia > Vombatidae > Vombatus > Vombatus ursinus. The sequence continues at coordinate 18,536,628 of NW_020948840.1, forward strand.
ACAGGGCCAGATTCTCTAACTTGTCTCCTAGGCATTCCTTTTTGTGTAAATGTGAATGTCTTCATGAATATATAGGAAGACAGTAGATAGATGTTTTGAAGATTTTCTACATTTGTATTAGCAAACTTTAAATGTCCATTCCTTCCCTCCAAACCAACCAAAATATAATGTTTTTGTACAACCTTTAAAATTTTCCTGGCACACACAAAAATTAATTATCAAGCATTTATTTTTTTCATTCTTCCAACACCCATCCCATTGTGAATAGGGGAGGGGGAAACAAACAACCCCTATAACAAATAAGCATGGTCAGGCAAAGTATTCTCATATTGGTCTTGTTCAATAAATGCATGTCTCATTCTATTTATTAGTCTATTACCTTTCTGTCATGAGGTTGATAGCATTATTCATCACTGGTCTTATGGAATCATGGTTGATCACTGCATTTAACAGAGTTCTTAAGTTTTTCAGAATTATTTGTTTTTACAATATTTATGCTATAAGATAAATCGTTCTTCTGGTCCTGATCACTTAACTCTACATCAATTCATACAAATCTTTCAAGGAATCTCTGAAACTATCTCTTCCTTAGTTTCTTACAGCACAATAGTATTACATTATATTCATACACTACAATTTATTAAGCCATTCTCCAACTAATGGATACCCTGTTAGTGTCCAATTCTTTTACCATAAAAAAAAGCTTTTATATTTTTGTACACATAGGACCTTTTAATCTTTTTTTTTAACCTCTATGGGTTTTAGACCTACTAATAGTATCAGTGGGTTAAAGGTAAGCACAATTTAATAACTTTTGGGACACAGTTCTAAATTGCCTTCCTGAGTGGTTGTGCCAACTCACAGCTTCACCAACACTGCATCAATTGCCTGTTCTTACACAGTTTCTCCAGCATTAGTCATTTTTTCTTTTTTTTTTTTTTGTCAGCTGTGCTATCAGAGAGGTATGAGATGAAACTGCAGAGCTGATTTAATTTGAACTTCTCTAAGTATGAGAGATTTGGAATATTTTTCTTCATATGGCTATAGATAGCTTGGATTTCTTCCCCTGGGAACTGTTCCTGGCACAAAACTGAAGAACAGTGATTACCACAGACATATAACTAAAAGAGCATCTAAGAACCACGATTTAGGTAGGGAGGTTTTATTCAGCCAACACAGAAAATTAGCCACAACTATTTTTAATATGGTAATCTTATTAGTTCTACCAGACTAGAAGTACTAAAATTTATGTAGCCATGTTCCATTTCCCAAAAATACCAGTAACATATTAGGTCCTGCTGGGCCCAACATGTTTCTTTGATCTTCTACTGTATTCTAAAAGTCGGCTCCTGCCATCACAAAATTATGTATGAGGTTTATCAATTCTCCATATTCTTCTCAACCCACACCCCTGACACTACAAGCCTATTCCTGTTACCTACAGGTACAACTTCCCACAGAATAGTTTCTATGTGATTTCCTTCACTTGTAGTCGTCTGAGACTGTTATTTCTAATTAAGCAAAAATGAGATGGGGCTACCTTCCTTAAACTAACAGGATCAGTGAAACATTCTCCTATACTATAAAAGAAAAAAAAACCTGTAAAAGACACAAAAAGAGATTACTGTTCATTTGCTGTATTTAAGAGATAGAACCAAGTCCTTTTTGAAGCTAGGGAAGCAGCATGGTATGGTGAAAAAAAAAAAAGAATTTAGAAGGAAAGGACCCTTGTCCAAATTTCAGCTTTGTCACTCATTACCTAGGTAACTCCCTGGGCCTCAATTTCCTCTTCGTAAAATAAGGGGGTTTGGGCTAGATGACTGCTAAAATCTCTTCTAATTTTAAATCTATGATCTTATGAACTGTCTTTTTCTATGCTCTATAAAATGCCTGACATGACAAGAACAAGGGAACATTAATATTAATAATAATAACTGTACATCAAGTCTTTGATAAAATCATGGGTTCTGGGGTAAATTTTGAATATGAATGACAGACAAACTATCCTTACAATTCTCCACTGACATGAAAAGAGGCTTTTAGGAAGGGAAAGTCTAAGTTTTACTAGTTTAATATTTTTCTTTATGAAATGTAATGAGAATAATGAAATTGGTTACTGGCTGTCTAACCTTATAATTACTATTGGTTGTATATTTCAGTGCTTTTCATATAGCAGGCACTCAATAAATATTTCCTGATTGATTTTTCATAGATTTAATTCCTTTACTTTGTTATGGAAGGGAAACAAAAGCCAAATGAATAAGTTTGCAAAATGTGAACTTGTGTAAGACCAACGGAAAGCCTGAACTGGTTGGCAGGCCTCTAATAATTCTGTATTGTTTCATTTTCTTCAAACTTATAATTCAACTGGAGAGTTAACTTTAAACAAAAGAGAACAAGAATTGTCTGCGTGGTTATAATCATATGTTTGTGTTTTTTGTCTTGCAAGAAAGATGAAAGAAAGGGAATGGGCTAAAGGTACAAAAGAAGCCTTGACAGAACAGGGCTTAAATGGATTCCTGTTTCATATCAGAAACTGTCAGTCTGTCTTGTTCAAATGAGGAATTGTTGTACTAAATCAGACAATGCATGCACTGATTCATTCACTTCAATCTGCAATGTCTCAATATTGCCCATGATATTAAATCTAAACTCTTCTTTATCTGGCATATAGGACTTCTATTAGCTCCCTCCCTTATCTCTCCAACTTCATCTCTCATTTTTTCCCAGGTGGTCTGTACCTTCATTTCCCTCACATATAACATTTCTTTATGTCTCTAAGCCTCTCCTCATACTACTCCTCATCCCTGCAATAACAATTATTCTTTCTTGCACAGTGCTTTACGGTTTATAAAGTTCTTTCACACCTATTATCTCATTTGATCTTCATAAGGGACACTAGGGCAGACATGATTACTGCCATCTTTAAGATGAACAAACTGGTTCAGAGAAATGACTAGAGCCCGGGCTTTATCTAGCAAGATAAAATTCAACAGGGATGAATGTAAAGTTTTACACTTAGGTTTAAAAAAAAACCCACAAAATAAGGGAGGCATGGTGAGACAGCAACTGTTCTGAAAAATATCTAGTTTTAGTGGACTATATGAATCAGTGGTGTAAAGTGACAGCCAAAAAGGCTAATACAATCTTGGGCTGCATTAAGAGAAGCACAGTTTATAGGAATAGATAGGTAATAATTCCAATGTACATTCTCTCATCAGACTTCATTTAGAACGTTGATCATTTCTGGGGCCAATTTGTCCCTTAAACAGCAAAATACTGACCTTATATTATCATGTTCCATTTAAAAATATGTAGCTATCACTTTTACTTCATAATACAATAGAATTAAAGAGTTGAAAGGGACCTCAGAGATTATTTAGTCCAACTTTCTCTCTTTTTTTAAACAGAGGAAGAAACTAAGACCCAGGGAAATGAGGTGATTTGCTTAAAGTCTCGCAGATAATTAGTGGCACAGAAAGGATTTTAACCCAGGTTCAACTCCAAACCCAGTACCCTATCCACTGTTTCAAGTTGTTGCACATACACAAGCATACTATGTACAAAGTAGGTGCTAAACAAATGTTTGCTGAATAAATCAGAAAATACTCCAGGATGAAATCTGGACAAATGTCTCTAATAACCAGAGTAAAGATTTTTGTAACAAATACCTGTTTATGTTCAAATAACCTTCATTTCCTTTGAATAGAATTGTTGAAGTTACATGAAAATGCAGTGCTAGTTAAGTTACACTTAAATACTTGTAGCTATTAAAATCCTAGCAGTTATTACTACTACTTACAGTTATTAAAATCAAATATTAAAATATTAGGCAGAATTTGGTATAAAATGTCAGGATAAAGAAAACTTGGTTTAATTATTTTCTGATCAACATAACCAAGCAAGGCATAAGTCCAGTGCAGAGTCCAAATGGAAGAAGAATTCCCTACAAATGACAAGGCCCCACAAACATACCTGACATTGTACTAACTGCATCAAGCACTAGCACAACATAGGATTTCTTTTTTTCAATTAATTAATTTATTTTTAGTTTTCAACATTCATTTCCACAAGATTCTGAGTTCCAAATTTTCTCCCCTCTCTTCCCTACCTCCACCCCAAGACAGCGTGCATTCTGAATACCCCTTCCTCCAATCTGCCCTCCCTTCTGTTATACCCGCCCCCCCTTCCCTTATCCCCTTCCAGTTCTGTTTTCCTGTAGGGCAAGATAGATTATCTATACCCTATTGCCTGTATATCTTATTTTCCAGCTGCATGTAAAAACAATTTTTAACATTTGTTTTTAAAACTTTGAGTTCCAAATTCTCTCCCTTACCCTTTCCCCACCCACCCTCATTGATAGGGTAAGCAACTTGATACAGGTTATGCATGTGTAGTCATGTAAAACACTTCCATAGTAGTCATTTTATGAAAGACTAACTATATTTTCCTTCATCCTGTCCCACCCCCCCCATTTATTCTATTTTCTCCTTTGACCCTGTCTCTCCTCAAAAGTGTTTGCTTCTGATTACCACTTCCCTCAATCTGCCCTCCCTTCTATTATATTCCCACAGTCTCTTATCCTTTTCCCCCTATTTTCCTGTAGGGTAAGATAGATTTCCATGCCCAATTGAGTGTGTATGTTATTCCCTCTTTAAGCCAAATCTGATGAGAGTAAGATTCATTCATTCCCTCTCATTTCTCCCCTCTCCCCCTCCACTGTAGAAGCTTTTTCTTGCTTCTTTTATGTGAGATAATTTATCCCATTTTACCTCTCCCTTTCTCCTTCTTCCAGTACAATCCTCTCTCCTTAATTTTATTTTTTAGATATTCCTTCATATTCAACTCACCCTGTGTCCTGTGTGTGTGTGTGTGTGTGTGTGTGTGTGTGTGTACTCTCTCCAACTACCCTAATACTGAGAAAGGTCTCATGAGTTATAAATATCATCTTTCCATGTAGGAATGTAAACAGTTCGACTTTAATATTAAAGTCACTTATGATTTCTCTTTCCTGTTCACCTTTTCATGCTTCTCTTGAGTCTTGTATTTCAAAGTCAAATTTTTTATTCAGCTCTGGTTTTTTCATCAAGAACACTTCAAAGTCCTCTATTTCACTGAATGTCCATTTTTTTTCCCCTGAAGGATTATACTCAGTTTTGCTGGGTAGGTGATTCTTGGTTTTAATCCTAGCTCCTCTGATCTCCAGAATATCATATTCCAAGCCCTCTGATCCCTTAATGTAGAAACTGCTAAATCTTGTATTAGCTTGATTGTGTTTCCACAATACATGAATTGTTTCTTTCTGGTTGCCTGCAATATTTTCTTCTTGACCTGGGAACTCTGGAATTTGGCTATAATATTCCGAGGAGTTTTCCTTTTGTAATCTCTTTCAGGAAGTGATCAGTGGATTCTTTCCATTTCTATTTTGCCCTCTGATTCTAGAATATCAGGGCAGTTTTCCTTGATAATTTCTTGAAAGAAGATGTTAAAGCTCTGTTTTTGATCATGGCTATCAGGCAGTCCAAAAATTTTTACATTATCTCTCCTGGATCTACTTTCCAGGTCAGTTGTTTTTCCAATGAGATATTTCACACTGTCGTCTATTTTTCATTCTTTTGGTTTTGATTTATAATTTCTCCCATTTGCTCCATTCTAATTTTTAAGGAGTTATTTTCTTCAGTGAGATTTTGGACCTCCTTTTCCATTTGGCCAGTTCTGCTTTTTAAGGCATTCTTCTCCTTATTGGCTTTTTGAACCTCTTCTGCCATCTGGATTAGTCTATTTTTTAAGGTGTTATTTCCTTCCATATTTTTTGGGTCTCCTTTAGCTAGCTGTTGACTCATTTTTCATGATTTTCTTGGATCACTCTCATTTCTCTTCCCAGTTTTTCCTCTACTTCTCTTATTTGCTTCTCAAAATTCTTTTTGAGCTCTTCCATGGTGTGCAACCAATTCATATTTTTCTTGGAGGCTTTGGATGCAGGAGCTTTGACTTTGCTGTCTTCTTCTGGTTGTATGTTTTGATCTTATTTGTTACCAAAGTAAGATTCTATAGTCTGAGTTTTTCCACTGTTTGCTCATGTTCCCAGCCAATTATTTAACTTTTTAATTCTTTGTTTTTTTAAATTAGTTTATTTTGATTCATCAATAATCACTTCCACATGCTTTTGGGTTTAAAATTTTTCTCCTACTTCCTCCCTACCACCCTCCCCAAGATGGTACACAATCTGATATAGGCCATACATTTTACATTCATATTAAACATATTTTCACATTAGTGATGTTGTAAGTAAAAATTAAAACCAATAGGAGGAACCAACAGAAAGAGGAAACAAAACTCAACAGAAGACAAAAAAAAATAATAATTCAACTTCCACAGTACTTTCTTTGGATGTGGATAGCATTTTCCATCACAAGGCCTCTGGAGATGTCTTAGATCCTTGTATTGCCAGGAAGGGTTAACTTTATCAATATTAGTCATCACACAACATGGCTGTTATTGTGTACAACCTTCTCTTGGTTCTGCTCACTTCACTCAGCATCAGACCATACAAGTCTTTCCAGGTTTTTCTGAAGTCAGCCTGTTTGTCATTTCTTACAGCATAATAGTATTCCATCACATTCATATACCACAACTTGCTCAGCCATTCCCCAGTAGATGGGCATCCTGAATTTCCAATTCTTTGCCACCACAAAAAGAGCTGCTATGAATATTTTTGTACATGTAGGTCCTTTTCCCATTTGTGTGATCTCTTTGGGATATAGCCTTAGAAGTACTATTGCTGGGTCAAAGGGTGTGCACATTTTGATAGCCCTTTGGGCATAGTTCCAAATTGCTCTCCAAAATGGTTGGATCATTTCACAACTCCACCAACAATCCATTAGTGTTCCAATTTCCCCACATCTTCTCCAATGTTTATCATTTTCCTGTTTTGTCATGTTGGCCATTCTGATAGGTATGATGTGGTACCTCAGAGTTGTTTTGATTGTCATTTCTCTAATCAATAGTGATTTAGAACATTTTTTCATATGACTATGGATGGCTTTAACTTCTTCATCTGAGAACTGTCTGTTAATATCCTTTGACCATTTATCAACTGGGGAATAGCTTGTATTCTTATAAATTTGACTAAATTCTCTCTATATTTTAGAAATGAGGCCCTTATCAGAGAGACTGGCTGTAAAAATTCTTTCCCAATTTTCTACCTTCCTTCTAATCTTAGTTGCATTGGCTTTGTTTGTGCAAAAACTTTTCAATTTAATGTAATCAAAATTATCTATTTTGCTTCTTGCAATGTTCTCTATCTCCTGTTTGGTCATGAATTCTGTTGTTCTCCATAGATCTGACAGGTAAACTATTCCTTGCTCTCCCAGTTTGCTTATAGTATCAGCCTTTATATCTAAATCATGAACCCATTTTGACTTTATTTTGATATATGGTGTGAGATTTTGGTCTATGCCTAGTTCCTGCCATACTCTTTTCCAGTTTTCCCAGCAGTTTTTTTCAAAGAGTGATTCTTTGTTAAGGTAGGGCTCTGCTTCCAGTGTGGAGGGTGTACTGTCCCAAGGTTCAGGAGTTTTAAGAAGCTATTTTCAGAGATACTTCTAGAGACCTGTAAATTTTCAGTTCTTCCAAGGAGGCATGATCAAAGGCGAGGTGTTTACTCCTTTCTTGGTCTGTGCTCTGGTCTATGATTTACCATAAGCACTCTTTTCTGCCTTGGAACCGTGAAGAGGATTCCCTCTCCACTGCCACCACAAGCTCCACCATGCCAGCACTCCGCTTCGCCCCAGGATTGCCACCCAGGACTGTGACCCAGTTCCAAGTATGGGCAAAGCAAGAGAATTCTGCAGTCCCCCTCTGATAAGCCACTCAATCCCCCCACTGTCTGTGGGCTGAGAACTCCTGAAGCAGCCACCATCGCTGCCACCCTGGGGCTGTGCCAGGGTTGGGACCAGACCATGCTCCTCTCTCACCCAAGTCTGACAGACCTTTCCTACTGACCTTCTAAGTTGTCTTTGGCATTTGTGGGTTGAGAAGTCTGGAAACTGCCACAGCTGCTAGTGATTCAATCCCTTGAGGCCTGCTCCAGGTTTGCTAGGGCCCTGTCTTTGCCTGAGTGGCCCATACTGAACTGTGCTCCTCTCTCAGCCTGGTGCAATAGACCTTTCTCATCAACCATCCATGTTGTCTTGGGCTGGAAATTTATTTCACTTTGTCTTTTCTGCTGCTCTATAATTTGTTTAGAGTCATTTTTTTCAGGTATTTGGAGGAGTCAGGGGGAGAGTTCAAGCAAATTACTACTTTTGTTCCACCATCTTGGCTCTACCTCTAATGTAGGATTTCTTAAACTAGACACAAAATCATTAAAAGGGATTTGAACTAACTACCAACACTGGAAAAATCTAATGGATAAATAACATCTATAGTATAGATTATGATATGGAACTGGATGGACAACCCATAGAATTGTTCCATCAATACTCATTTGCTGGGAAGACAATGATCTGGGTTCAGATTTGAATAGAAGTTTCCAGGGTTAGAGGTGCTTTTGGATTGCTTTTGGGAAATTATACAGTAGTTTTAATGATCCAAAGCTTCTCCTCTTTAAAGAAAAAAAAAAGAGCTATCCTTTAAACACCAATATTCTTCTGGCAATGCTATGTCACTGTAAGTTATGGAATACCAAAGTCTCTGAAGAAGTACACTTAAGGGTTACCTGAAAGGCAATAATGAGTACATGATGGGCATGAGCAGGTCACAATACAGTACTAGCCAAGAACTGTCAAAGGATGTCATCGTAAACATATATGAATGTGAAAGAAAATGGGCTTATCATATGGTAAAAGCAAGGAAAAACTGGTAAGCAGCTTGGTTTCTCCATTAGCATCTACACCAAGTAAAATTAATCCAAAAGAAGATGCTCTCTATGTTGGGTTGACCCTTTCTGGAGGATTTATGGGAGGACAAGGATAAGAACTGCATAAACAGGAGAGGAGGGATGTGTTGTGATCTGTATTACTAGAATAACCACATTAATTAGATCACAGATCTCCTTAAGTATAGAAGTACTGTACTTATATATTGAAGAATCGGTCCTGACTTTCCCCAATTTCCAAATGAATTGTGTTGTAAAGGCTAATTCCAAGAATCAGATAATCTCAGGTTGAACATAAAGTCAGTACAATTTGTCCTGACAAGTATTTTTTCTAGCCTACTGAAGACTTCCAGTGATTATGAACTCACTACATTTTGAGGTAGCCCATTCTACTCTAGGACAACTCTAACTATGGGGAGGTTTTTCTTAATATCAAGTTCAAATATGCCTCTCAGAAGTTTATACCCACTGATCCTAGTTCTACTCTCTGGAACCAAGCAGAACTAGTTTATTCCTTCTTCCACATGACATCCTTCAAATACTTTAAGACCTCTCTCATATGTCCATTTAACTCTTCTCTCAAAGATATATATCTCCAGTTCCTTTAATTTTTTATGGCAAGGTTTTAAGTATCTTCATTATCTTGGTCACTCTCACCTTCTGTACTGCAGTTTGTCAATGTCCTTCATATTAAGAGGTACCCTAAACTGAAAACACTATATATTCTCTAAACCAGGAAGAATACAATAGGACAATTACCTCCCTCATTTCTTGATCCTGCCTTTCAAGGTAGTCGAAGAACACGTGACCTTTTTTTGGCTTCCATGCCATATTTGTACAGTAGTTATTTTGAGCTCAGAACATTTTACCCCACAGAAACAATATTATAAATGGTAGGTTCCAAAAGCTAGCAAATAAAAACTTTTAAAAGCCCATAATGTATTTGATATAGTAAATATTAATAAAAAAAAACCTTGGACATTATAATTAAGACAAAAATTATTAAAAGTTTCTAAGATTTAATTGGAAAATGAAGAAGAAATAGATAGATACTTCTGTAGACTACCTAATGGGAACTCAGGCCCTAAGGAGCCTTAGGGACTGACAGCATTGGGTCTTTATTATGTCTATTTTCATTAACTTTTCTTTGATACCAGTGCATCATTAATATTAACAGTTTCTCAGCCTTATTTGAGGTTGTTTTTGGCTCACAGAGCCAAAAGAGAAGAAAGGAGAAAAGCTAGAGAGTATTTTAATATAACTGGGTAAGAGTTGAAAGAAAAGAGAAGAAGCCTTTAAAAGAAGATATTATGAATATGATAGATTGAGGAAGAATTAACTGACCTATGAGAGAAGATAAGCAAAGTGATACACCAGAAGAAGAAAGAAAATAGCAGATAAGACATTCAATCAGGAAGTAGTGGAGAATACATGAAAAAAATCATTTTTTCCCTATATTATTCACCAACTAGTGACAGTGGGTGGGTATACATCCTACCAACCATTTATATGTAAAGGATGTTTACAAACCAAGTGACCTATAGTACTTTTTTTGCACCACTGATATGACACTTACAGTATATTGTCTTACACTGTAGTTATGTGTATACCTATATAACTCCTTGTGTGATGGAAATATTTCCTATACATATTTGTATCCTTCAAAGTGCTAAGCACAATGTTGTATATAATAAGAGCTTAGATTCCTGGCAAAATTTTGGAACGCATTTTTAAATGAATGGTCTGTTAGCATTTAGAAAGCATTTAGAAAGAAAGCCAGGATTGGCCATATCAGACCTTGTTTCCTTTTTGGACAACGCTATTAAATCAAGAAAATGCCAAGATTTCAGGAAACATTTGACAAGGTTTCTTATTTTATACTCATGGAAAAAATAGAGAAATATAAAATAAGTGATAATGTAGTAAGGCCTGGATGAATAACTATATCCAAAGAATAATCATTAATGGATTGATACCAACTTGAGATTATTTAGTAGAGTACCCTTTTCAATGGCCCTGTGTTTCTGAATATTTTAGTCAAAGACTTGGATGACAACACAGATATCATATTTATCATATCTGCAGATGATATTAAGCTATGAGTTAGCTGATTTAAGTGACAGTCTGAATCTAAAAAGATCTCAGTAGGTTGGAATTATTGGTCAAATCTAATAAGAGGAAATTTAATATGGGTAAATATAAAATCCTTCATTTAACTACAAAAATCAAATTCTCAAGTTTCAAAAAATGTGAGGGAGGGTAAGAAATTGTTCATATGAAGACACTAAGGTTTTAGCAGCTGCAAGCTCAATATAAGGCAATGAAGTATGACGAGGTAGTCAAAAAGCTAAAGTGTTCTTAGGTAAAATTAAGTGAGAAACAATATGGAGAGGAAGGTAATTGCCCCATTGCATTGACCCTTGTTTGGCTATGGAGTTGTTCAGCTTTTCAACTGCGTCAGACTCTACATGACTTTCATCCATGGGGTTTTCTTGGCAAAGGTACTGCAGTAGTTTGCCATTTCCTCCAGTGTGTCCAAACTCAGGGCTCCAACCACTGTACCACCTAGCTACCTAGTGGTTATGATCAATTATGGGCATATCATTTTAGAAATGACAACTCTAGAACCAAATTGTGAACTAGGCCCAATAACACTATACGAAGTCATTTTTTTAAATTTCCAGACTAGAATCCAGCAGAACACAGTCCAGATAGTGTCCCCACAAAGTATCCTTCTTTCTATTCCACAGCTAAATTCTTCTGTTCTGTTTCGTGATTATTTTGTAAAGTTAGCTAACTTCCTTATGTAGAAATAAAACACATATTTGCAAGGCCAAGTTGGGACAAAAAGAGATTCACTACAACAAAGAATACCTCTAATGTAATTCTACCACAGGAAAGTAAGTGTATCAATTAAATTCACACACTGTGCCCCTCTGAGGATGATTCCAGCCTAAAAGCCCACTCTACAATTGGTGAGTCTTTGCCTGTAGTGTTTCCAAATTCCCAACAGATATTAATCTTTGGGATTAAGAAATGAGAAATCAGAATTCCTAGAAATTCTAGGGAATTCCAGAAATCACGAGTTATTCTTTGTTTTTCAAAACATTTTTTTTTACATGTTTTTAAATAATGAGTGGTCAAAATAATAAACACTGAATCTTTTTTTCTGTAATGGGGTTATACTAAAAGTTTCAGTTTTTTGTAAATAAAAAGATAAATGCATGGTTTATTATTATGAATACTGCAACAACAATAGCTTACTTATTTCCTTTATCTTTCTTAAAATACATTTAACATTGTCCTACTTTTAATACTTTAATTAAATACTTTAAAATTATTTATTAAATAAGAAATATTATATTTAGTAGTACTAACTAAGAACTGTAGCCTATAGCAAAAATCCAAACACTAGAAACAGCAGAGAATATCACTGGGTTTGGACTGTCTATTTATATCCCCAGCCCTTAGAACAGTGCTTTGTATCTTAATAAATGCTCCATTCATTCACTCATTCATTCATTCACTCATTCATTATCTGAATAATGTAATATTCAGATATCTCAGCAAAGTTAACAGCACTGCATGGAATCATGTGCTAAAACTGCCAATTTAAGGCTTATTTTGATTTAAAAACTTGTTATTTCTTAGAAAACCACTCAGAATTTACATAAAATATTAAACCTGTAAAACTATTAATGTTTATTTTATTTACAAGAAGGATTCAGTCAGTGACAGGGCAATGAACACATACTTATGGCATGGTAAATTACAAGCAAGACTGACTGATTAAATAGTGACCACTTTCTTCTATGTGCTCCTGGCCTCATTCTGGTGGATCTCAACCTTTGACTTCCTGCTCTTGTTTTCACTTAGATGTCAGTGTATTCCTTTGAATCTCTATGATGATTATTAATTTTTATTTCTTCCAGGAGATCATCATATGCCCTTCTTATTTCTCTACTGTTTTCCTTAGGATTTTTTTGGGGGGGTGAAGCACACTTTTCCTGAAAAATGTTGGAAATGAATTTCTATATGAAAACACTAATGACCTGGAATCTCCATATCATTATAAGTCCCAGCAATGCTGCTTACTTCCCTCCTGGCTCACTCTGTATACCACTTGAAGCTAAGTCCAATGATTGGTGAGCCTTCACCAGCAGCCAGATTATCTGCAGTCCCAGTCACATTCTATTCACTTCTATAAAGGCTCAGTCTCCTCACTAGCTGCTTCCCCTTCTTCCCACAGCCACCTCCCACCAACTTTCTACCTTCCATTCACGGACTGTCTTCTACCATTTGAATGCAAGCTCCTTGAATGTGGAGCTTTTGCTTTTGTATCCTTGGTACAAGTTTTTAAAGAATGATATCTCTCTCTGTCCATCTCTTTTTGCAGATTGGGGAAAATATGAAAAAAATAGCACAGGCAGTCTTGTTTTTTTGGCTTGAAGTGAACCTCCCTCTCTCTTCCTGGTGACACTCCAAGAACTTGTTATTACTAACTCTGTAGAGGGTAGATTAGCTTGGATGGGTGGAAGTTCTCAGAGTTTGTAACTGAGGACACAGTTTCTGTTTTTCTTTTTGTCTCGCTCATTTCTGAGGGCTGAAAGAGTAATAGAATGCTATGTCCAAATTTGATTTTTAAAAGCTGCCTCTCTGGTTTTGGGGATGCATTTCAGATGTTTGTCAGTTGAGAATTTTTATTCTTCTTGTGACAAATGGCTCCTTAGGCACAAAGTAAGAGAACTCATGGTTCAAAACTGGGGTAGCTAGGTGGTACAATTGGATAGAGTGCCAGGCTTGGAATCAGGAAAACCTGAGTTTCATGAGTTCAAATCTGGCCTCAGAACTAGCTGTGTGACTCTGGGCAAGTCAATTAACCCTGTTTGCCTCAGTTTCCTCATCTGTAAAATAGGATGGAGAAGGAAATGGCAAACCACTCCAGTATCTTTGCCAAGAAAACCTGATGGGGTCAAGAAGAGTCAGACACAACTGAAACAACTGAACAACAACAAAGAGAATTCAACAAGAATGCAGGTAAAAAAGCAGAATGGCTTATTATTTTTATGTTTGGGCCCCTTATTTGTTATGAACAAGCTCCATGGTGCCACTGTCCACTATTTTCAACCTAAATATGTGAGATGGTGCACGATTAAACTAATTTCCCATCACCAACATTATCAAGGAATATCATCGTACTAGTTGACTTGGTCACATGTGGGAAACCTCAAGGTAGTATTATGGTGTATTTCATGTCCCTTGGGGAACTTTTTCAAATTAACAGGACATAAATATTACCAAAAATCCATTAAAAAGTCCTTTGGATAAGGTATATGTTACTGAATTTGTAACCTTTCTATTTTAAAAGTATAGTCAAGAAGACATGCCACAAGCTGAAATGCAGTGGAATACTACAGTATTAGAAATAACAAATATGAAGAATTCAAGGGGATGTGACAGGCTTGCATAAATTGATGCAGATTTAAGTTAGTAGGACCAGCAAAAAATATACACAATGACCACAATAATGCAAACAGAAAGAACAATAGAACAAAACTGAACACTATGTAATTATACTGACCAAGGGAAGACACACACACACACACACACACACACACACATATATGCACATACCTATATATACACACATACATGTAAACGTATATATATACCTATATGCATATACACATACATACATACACATATACAGTTATACTGGCCCTCCCTAGAGAAGAATTAAGAAAATGAACCTTCTTCCCTCAGTGTGAAATACAATATATATGTTCAGTTATGGTCAATACATTGTTTGGTGTTACTGAACTGTTTTTTTTTTTCTTTCCTAAGACTTACTGGGTAGGGGGTGAGGGAAAAGAATACACACATACACATGCACACACACAAATGTATGTATGTATACATCTATATAAATGTGATGTAAAAACAAAAGGCACACAAAAAAATAAAAAAAAATTTAAAAAGACAAAAATAACTTTTTGAAAAGAAAATAAAACAATAAAAAGACACCCCACTGATTATGGATAAGGTATAGTTGTATACCAACTAATAAGCAAATCTGGCAATGTACAACCAGACATTAACCAATTTTTTAAAAAATGAAAGGTACTATAAATAGCATTCATTTAAGAGATACAGCTATAGATAATATAAAGTTTTGGAAATAACTGAGAGTTTTGCATGTGTAGGACATACCCTACAGAAGTTTCTCCTGAGCATTATGACTATATGTTAGGTATTTATTTGCCTTCAGGTTCATGAGTGTGTAGATACACCAGTTAGGTTTTCCTAAAGTGTGGATGACTAAGTAAAAAAAAAAAAGTATATAGGCCAAGATCTTTTAAAATAATTTCTTTTTTTAAGAAAAACCCTCTTTATTAACATAATTTATTTTGGTTAATCCTTAATTTAAAATGATTCACACAGGGGGCAGCTAGGTGGTGCAGTGGATAAGAGCACTGGTCCTGAAGTCAGGAGAACAGTTCAAATCCAACCACTGACCAAACACTTGACACTTACTAGCTGTGTGACTCTGGACAAGTCACTTAACCTCAACTGCTTTAAAAAAAAAAAAAAAAGTGATTCACAAAGTATATCAAGGTTCAAAATAATATGACACTTAGTTACCAGTAACAATACTACTATGAATTTGTGCTTCTCTAAACCCCCTTCACCTACAGAGCTTCCCCACAACTTATTCTTAGCCTCTGGCTTCTATCTTCCCTCGCCTATTCTAGGACACTTTTCAATGTGTAAGTACAAATTGTTTCTTACTTCTGTTTTCCAAACTATGCATGATTCCTGATCTAACTGCTTTTGATTTCTTCCAGATAAGAACTACCTGGTGTATAGTTTTAAGATCTTTGTGACTGCTCTACTTGCCCTATAACTAACTCAAAGACTCACGGAAGGGCATCATTTATTTGCTTCTGTAATGTGACTTCTCCACGGCCTTTCACCAGCAGAGGTTATATTGATACTTTGCAATTTGGTCCTTGATAATTCTCTGAACCTTCTTGCCAGATTTATGACTCTTTAAGATTTAAGATAAATAGAACACTTTTAAAGCAACATTTATATTGTATTTGATGGTTACAAAATGCTTTCCTTATATAACTTCACTTGGTTCTCACAACAATCTTGCGAGAGAGGCACAGTAGGTAATATCCTTATGTTACAAATAAGGAAAATAAGACACAGAAAAGTTAAGTGACTCAACATCAAACAAATGATGGAACTAGGGCTTGATCTCACCCACATCTAGTGCTTTTTTTACTATATTATGCTGTTTTTAAATTAACTAAAGATTATGTCTTCTAAGCAAGTAAAATCACAAACCCAAGACCAGTCTTAATATCTATAATTTTGGACCAGGCTAAATGCTTAACTCTCCTGATCTGGCTCT
This sequence comes from Vombatus ursinus, assembly GCF_900497805.2. Lineage (NCBI taxonomy): Eukaryota > Metazoa > Chordata > Mammalia > Diprotodontia > Vombatidae > Vombatus > Vombatus ursinus. The sequence goes on from NW_020948840.1 coordinate 18,552,926, forward strand.
TTCTAAAACATCTCTATTGGGTCATCTCCATGCCATGATAAGGCACTGGAGGATGAGACTGTTTAAAACTTTTTTTTTACCATTTACAAAATTAGCTATGAAGCTAATATTTATATAGATCTTGGAATGACTATTATATTCTTTACTGAAGGGCCCATGTGATATAAATACCTCTTTTAAGCTTAGTCTTTCCCCAAGGAATATGGAATTCCCTTATTTTTGATGAATCTATAATTAGTATGTAGATTTATATAATAAAAGACAAACAAATAGTTTCAGTGTAGATCTATTTTTAGAAAGGTTAATGATACTATTCTGTATTTGACTGGCTTTTTGAGGCAAGCAAGCAATAAGAGGAAGTTATTTAAGTCATTATTTATAGATGAATAGCTAAAGCAACTGCTTTAGCAAATTCACATACTTACAACAGTGTGTCCTTTAACCCTCTGGCAAAGTGTGAGGAAAATGGGAAGTATTTTTGTGCCATGATTTTAAAAAGGTAATGTTTTATGATCTCTTCTCTGTCCTAAAATTATACACTGTTAAAATAACTTGTCAGTGAAGGATAGAGTTAATACTTATATTTCATGTACATATTTATCAATATCTTAACAAGTTATCCTCTCCTTTTTCCACGAGAAGTCAATAAGTATAAATGTATATATGTGCATATGTATGTATGTATATATATAAAACATATACATATCGATATCTCAATGGAAAGAACCTGACCATATAAATTTAATCCATAAAATGAATTTTGAATAATATATAATAAATTATCAAAAATGGAAATTCTTTTATTTCTCACATCTACTCACTCACCATAGCCACCATGCCACTCCAGGTGACGGACTTCTAATCAATTTCCTCACCTTCATTTTTTTCCCCAATTCATCTTACATGACACCATGAGATTCATTTTAACACAGAGCTTTGATATCAACCCCTATTCCTCACCTTTACCACCAAAACACAAGAACAAACTTTCAATGACTCCATCATGCCTATTAAGAAGTTTTAACTCTTTAATCTTGCATTCAAGGACTTTCACAATTACGTTCCTACTGCTTTCTAGTTTTATTTCACACTATTCCTTCCAATATACTCCATGCAACAGCTTAATTATACTCATTGTCCCCCAAACATACTTTATGTTTTACTACCTCACCTTTGCTAATACTATCCTCTATAATTGGGATGCCTTCTCATATTACATTTCACCAGTGGTTTCCAATCTGTGGACCAGATATGGTCGTATCTGTACAACCACAAATAAAACAAATCTAACTTTGGTAGACAAATAATTTAAGATATGTTATAATTATTTCAAGTATGTAAAACCTATTATGAATAATAAGGTACAAATTAATTTAAAAGCATTACTGAATTCATAGTTGCTTTATTATTTATTTTCTCCATCTAAACATTCTAATAATACAACTACAGTACTCTCAGTACCCACATATTACAAATGGCTAGATATTATTGTATAACATGCCATTCTCCACACCTCAGCTTTTTGAGGCTCAGCTCAAATGTTCTATGAAGCTTTCTTTGATCTCCAATCTCGAATAATCTCTCCCTCCTTTGTATTCTCAGATTTGTACTCCTGATTTGTACTTTCATTAGCTACCAGCTGCTCTGCTTGGTTTCATCTTCATCATCATCTTCATCATGCCCCACCCAGGATAAGCTCATCACTAGGAAACACAACATCATGGAGACTGCTTCAGCTTTGTTACTGACACTTCATCAGTACCATCAATAGCCTCTATCTCTTTAGTGGGGCTGCAGGGTGGAGCAAAAAATTCTTCCCATAGCCCCCCTTAAAAAAAGTTCAAAATGCCATCTATATACTTTATTTGCTATCAGGTGCTCTGCTTGGTTGCCACTCCACCATCATCTTCATCATGCTCCTGATCCTTTGGTATTCTATACCTCTCAATGCTTTTCAGCTTCCATTTGTATATTGTTTTCCCTCATTAGATTACATAAGCTTTGTGAGGGCAGGGGCCATCTTTTTCTTATATGTACCTCTAGCACTTAGCACAGTGCCTGGCACGTAGCAGACACTCAACAAGCGTGTATCTTATCATATCTATGCATATGTTACATTCTATTTTATAATATAGTTTTTTTGTGCAATGCAATTATGATCTTATTTTCTTTACTAGGCAGTAAAACCTATAAAGGCAGAGACAGTGTCTTATCTAGGCTCTGTATCTTCTATATGGCCTAGAAAAAAAATGCTCTCTACACATAGTAGGCAATGAATAAATTTATCTGTTGAATAAATCCGTGTACCATGCTTTTCTGCTGCTTTTCTTTTTTTCTTCTTGGGCATACACATAAGATTGGCAAAATTAAGAAAAAAGGAAGATGACAATTATTGTATATTCTAGAGAGTCTTTGGAGAGAAAAGGTACATTAATACACTCTGAATGAAACTATGGAATTGGTTCAGTCATTCGGGAAAGAAATCCAGAACTATGCCCTCACACTGACTACACTGAGCATACCTTTGACCACATGATACTGTAATTAGGTCTATACTACAAAGGGATAAAAGAAAGAAGAAATGAACGCATATGATCAAAAATATTTACAGCAGATCTTTTTATTACATCAAAGAATTAAAAACTAAGGGAAGTCTTGGTCATCAATTAGGGAAAGCCTGAACAAATTATAGTGTATTAGTGTAACAGAACATAACCGTGCCATAAAAATGACGAAAGGGATAGTTTTAGACAAACTTGGGAAGAATTTTATGAACTGATATAGAATGAAGTGATCAGACTAGGAAAACAATTTACACAATAACAGTAATAAAAACAACTTTGAAAGAATTATTATCTCTGATCAATGCAATGATCACCCATGATTCCACAGGACCAGTGAACAAGCATGCTACCCATACCCTGACAGAAAGATAATGAACACAGGTACAGGATAAGATTTATATTTTCGTACCTAGATAACGTCGGGACTTATTTTGTGTGATTATGTATATGTTATAATTGTTCTTCCCCTCTTCTTTTTTTTTCTTT
>NW_020948840.1:18555985-18558089 GCF_900497805.2 Vombatus ursinus
GACAAGTGGGGTACCTGAGAGGTTATGAAGGTAGAATTGACAGGACTTCGAAAAGGATATCTTAAAAGCATATGGCAAAGTGAAAAGATATTAATCCACTACTCACCTCTTGAAAGAAACTACAATATGAGAACTTTCTGTAACATCACATATAAGATACAAAGGATTAAAGGAAAACAATTAAATTTAAATACAATGATCAAAATATTTTTTGTTAAAGTTAACAGACCCCAAGTTAATTAGACCAGGGAAGTGAATGATTTCGTATGACCACAAGAAATATTAAAACAAAATTAAAAGACTGAAAAAAAGTATTTCATATCAGAAGCAATTGATATGGAAAACAGTTAAAGAGAGATAATTCAAAGGCACTGTATTGTCTGAAAGCCATGATCATAAAAAGAACTTAGATATCTTATTTCCAGAAACCATGAAAGAAATTTGCCCAGATGTCTTAGAACCAGACAGCAAAGTGAATTAGAAAGAATACAACAATCATCTTCTGGGAAAAAGAAAAGAAAAAACAAAAACAAACAAACAAACAAACAAAAATCTCCCAGGATTATAACAGTCATGATCCAAAGTTTCCAAACTAAAACAAAATAATGAAAGCAGTCAGGAATAAAGAATTCAAGTATAGAAGTACCACAGTCAGGATCACAGAATATTTAGAGGCTATGACTATTAAGAAGTAGAAAGCTTGGAATATGATATTCCAGAAGGCAAAAGATAATTGGCTTACAACCAAGACTAACCTGCCCAGCAAAACTGAGTAAAATCCTACAAGGGAAAAAATTGGCTTTTTTAAGCAAATAGAACACTTTTAAACATTCCTGATGAACAGACCAAAGCAGGGCAGAAACTTTGAAACAGAAACACAGGACTTTAAAGAAATATAAAAAGGTAAATAAGAGTGAGCAATCAGAAGGAACTATAGAAGAATAAAGTGTTTATATTCTAATAGAAGAGACGATATAATTTTCCCATCAGAATCATGATGTTATCAGGGATCACAGAATAACTTAAATAAGAGGGTGGTCTGTTATATTTGGATGATCTTAAAAAAAAAAGGAAAAGGAAGGAAAAAAAGAACATATTAGGGAAGAAGGAGTTGAGGGAACTTGCTACCTCAGATAATCAGGATGCATAAGTAGAAGACTGTACAAATAAGAAGGAAAGGGTTGAGAGAGTAGGCAACACTTGAATATCACTTCCATCTTTACCAGTCAAAGAAAGGTAAAATGTGTACATATACATACACAAACATATAATTGTTTGTGTACAATATACATGCACATACATATACATAACATACACTTAATAAAATTTGATGGAGAAATATGTTGACTCAAGAGAAATGAGAGCTTTAAAGGAAAGACTTACAAGTAGAATTAATATCTTAGAACAAAAGACATAAAGCCCTACCAAAGTGTGAAACTACTTGAAAACTCAAATGGACCAAATGGAAGTTAATGACTCAATAAGACAACAAGAAATAGTAAAACAAAGTCAAAATACTGGAAAAAAAAGAAAAGAAAAAAAGATAAGAGAAAGGAGAGAAAGGAATAAGAAGAAAGGGGGATTCAAGGAGGGATTACTCATAAGCAAAATAAATTCTAACTCCAAGGATGGATTTTAAAGTGGATTATAAAATAAAATTTAAAAGGAAAGAAAGAGTAAAAATCTATAATTCAGTCTGTGTAAGGGGAAGAGAAGAGAGGCAGGGAAACAGAAGTAGGCTGCAAATCTAGAGTGCTGGTGCTCAGTACATGCCTTCCTCCTTGCCATCCTCTTCTTTTTATATCAGGGGTGGGGAGTAAAGAGAAGAAAAATTATATGAAAATATAATGGTTGCTGTTATTCAGTTGTGGCTGACTCTTCATGACTGTATTTGGGGTTTTCTTGGCAAAGATACTAGAGTGGTTTTTCCATTTCCTTCTCCAGCTCATTTTACAGATGAGGAACTGAGGCAAATAGGGTTAAGTGATTTGCCCAGAATCACAAACAGTTGGTTAAGTGTCTAAGGCCGGGAAGTTGAATCCTCTTGACTCCAGGCCACCAAGCTACCCTTAAATAGGATAGAGAGAAACACAATCAACCAAAC
>NW_020948840.1:18558099-18598103 GCF_900497805.2 Vombatus ursinus
GCAGATTCTAACATTATGGTGCTTAGAACAAACACGTGAAATATAAAGATTCATAGAGGGTTAAAATAAGGGGCTGGAAGTAAAATCTATTACAATCAGCTGAAATCAAAAAAGTAGGAGTAGTAATCATGATACACATGGCAATAGCAAAATTGAATTGATTAAAGGAGTTAAACATGGAAACTACACTATTTTGAAAAGCATCACAGACCAGGAATTAATACTTAACATGTATGTACTGAATGGCATAATACCTAAATATTTAAAGGAAAATCTAAATTAGCTATAAGGAGAAATAGATAGCAAAACTATGTTAGTGAGGGACTTTAATATGCTGTTTTTAGACCTATAGCAAACTACCAAAACAAATAAACAAGAAAGAAACTAAGGTAGAATTTTACAATAGTTATATATGATAGTGCTCAGATCATCATGAATTGGGAATAGAATGGAGTAATTAATAATTTTCAGCTGTGAATTGCTGAACCTTTACAAAAAATGACCATGTATTTTAGGGCATAAAAAACTCACAAAAATGGAGAAAATCAGAAATAGTAAACATATCTTTTACTGACCACAATGCAATAGAAACTGTATTCGATATAGGGCTGTTGAAGATAAGATTAAAAATTAATTGAAGGGAGACAGAGCGAAGATGGCGGAATAAAAGTAGCAACTTGCTTGAACTCTCCCCCTGACCCCTCCAAATACCTGAAAAAAATGACTCTAAACAAATTATAGAGCAGCAGAACCCACAAAAAAGACAGAGTGAAACAAATTTCCAGCCCAAGACAACATGGATGGTTGATGAGAAAGGTCTATTGCGCCAGGCTGAGAGAGGAGCACAGTTCAGTGTGGGCCACTCAGGCAAAGACAGGCCCCAGCAAACCTGGAGCAGACCTCAGGGGACTGAATCACTAGCAGTGGTGGCAGTTTCCAGACTTCTCAACCCACAAATGCCAAAGACAACTTAGAAGGTCAGTAGGAAAGGTCTGTCAGACTTGGGTGAGAGAGGAGTGTGGTCTGGTCCCAGCCCTGGCACAGCCCCAGGGTGGTGGTGATGGTGGCTGCTTCAGGAGTTCTCAGCCCACAGACAGTGGAGGGATTGAGTGGCTTATCAGAGGGGGACTGCAGGATTCTTTTGCTTTGCCTTTCCCTTTGAGAGGGAATGAGTGAATCTTACTCTCATCAGATTTGGCTTAAAGAGGGAATAACATACACACTCAATTGAGCATGGAAATCTATCTTACCCTACAGGAAAATATGGGGGAAGGGGATAAGAGAGGGGGGATGATAAAAGGGAAGGCAGATTGAGGGCAGGGGTAATCAGAAGCAAACACTTTTGAGGAATGACAGGGTCAAAGGGGAAAATCAAATAAACGGGGGGAGGGTGGGATAGGATGGAGAGAAATACAGTTAGTTTTTCACAACATGTATATTATGGAAGTGTTTTGCATGACTACACATAACCTATATCAAATTGCTTGCATTCTCAATGAAGGTGGATGGGGAAGGAGGAAGGGAGAGAATTTGGAACTCCAAGTTTTAAAAATGAATGTTAAAAATTGTTTTTACATGCAACTGGGAAATAAGATATACAGGCAATGAGGTATAGAAATCTATCTTGCCCTACAGGAAAATAGAACTGGTAGGGGATAAGAGAAAGGCATGTGGGGAGGAGGATAACAGAAGGGAGGACAGATTGGAGGAAGGGGTATTCAGAATGCACGCCCTCTTGAGGTGCAGGTAGGGGAGAGATGGGGAGAAAATTTGGAACTCAGAATCTTGTGGAAGTAAATGCTGAAAACTAAAAATAAATAAATTAATTTTAAAAATTAATTGAAGACCAAATATTTAATCCTAAGAATTAGTGGGGCAAAGAACAAATCATAGAAACAATATAATTTCAATAAACATAATCACAACCATGAGATAATATATCCAAAATTATGGTATAAAGTCAAAAGAGATTAACAAAACTGAAAGCAAACAAAAACCCAATCAAATTAATAATAAAACTATGAGCTATTAAAAAAAAAACACAATAGGGACAGGTAGGTGGCACAGTGTATAGAGCACCGGTCCTGGAGTCAGGAGGACCTGAGTTCAAATCAGGCCTCAGACACGTAATTCTGACTAGCTGTGCAACTCTGGGCAAAGTCACTTAACCCCAACTGCCTCACCAAAAATAACTAAGTAAATAAATAAATGAGAAAAAGAAAAAAAAAACGCAATAAAATAACTAATTTGATTGAAAAATTGAACCAAAAGTACCAAAAAGGAAAAAAAAAAGAATGTACAAGTGAATAATAATAAAAAAAATTATTAGAAACTCTTTTGTCCCACAATAACAATAAAACTTATAATTTGAATGAAATGGATGAATATTTATAAAGTACAAAACACCCAATTAACTGAAGAATTAATGGAGAATTTAAATAATTTAATCTCAGAAAAAGAAATTGAAAAGGCCATAATGAATTCCCCTCCCCACAATGCGACCAGATGGCTTTGCAAATTCTACCAAACATTTAAAGCACACCTAATTAAAATATTACATAAACATAGGAAAAGAAGGGATCCCACCAAATTTTGTCTTTGATACAAGTGTGGTTTTGATATATCCAAACCGGGGAGAGTGAAAACAGAGAAACAAAAATAATAGACCAGTATCCCTAATGAACAGACATAAAAATTTCAACTAAAATATTAGCAGAGAGGCTAAAGCAAATTATAAAAAAAAGATTACAAATGAAAGATAAAGCATTTTTAAGTGCTTATTATGTGCAAAGCACTGAGGATAAAAACAGAAAAATAAGACAGCCTCTGCTGAGCAGGATACAGCAACAAAACAGATGTTAATGTCTCTTCTTTAATGTCATTTCCATTGATAAAATGATTTTAGTTTCTGATGTCAGACTATTTGACAACACCAAGGATTTTGGTGGCAAGAACTTTTCTTTTGAGTTCGTAGTAGCTGGCGCTGTAGCAACATCAGGAGCAATTGCAGGAGTTGTCTCCCAGGATAATGGCTGAGGCTAGGCTGAAAGCATTGTTACTCCCAAAGTTTTGGGGTCTTAGGTTGTTTTCAACCTAACTTTTTTTATGTTAGTTGGTCAAGTAATGGTCATGGTTTGAATTGACTGGCACATACAGTGTCCTATCTCTCCCTCCAGGGTGCCTTGCAGCTTGATAAGTAAGGATGGCTTGCTCCTTCTCTGTAGAAATTGTTCCAGAGAGCTGGGCTAGAATCAGAAATGGTGGTGTAGGGAGCGCTGTCACTCCCAGGGCTCTTATACCTATCTGCCCATTGGATTATATGCTTTAAAGAGACTGGATTCATAGCAAGAATGCACAGTTTGTTCAAAAGCAGGAAAAATATAAACACAATAAGAACAAAAATCATAATTATATCCATAAATGTAGAATTTTTTTGGCAAAATATTATACTTATATTAAAAATGGAAAACAGGAATAAATGGAACTTTCCTTAATGTGGCAAATAATATCTATTTAAAACTAAGAGCCAGCATTATATTTAATGCGGATAAATGAAAGGCCTTTCCAATAAGATGCAAAGCAAAGACATCCATGATCACTACTTGTTGATACAATGCTAGAAATCTATCTTTAGCAATAAGACAAGAAAAAGAAGTTGAAGGAATTAGTATTCAAAAAAGAAAAAAAAATCAAGATTTTTTTCCAGATGACATAATGGTTTACTTAAAGAAGCCAGAGAATTGACTACAAATTAATCAAAATAATTAATAACTTCAGCTAACTGTTAGGATCTAAAATATATCTACAGAAATCATCAGTATTTTTGTATAATATCAACAAAATCCAACATGAAGTGATAGAAACAGAAATCCCTTTTAAAATAATTATAATGTGTGTAAAATTATTTTGGAGTTTACCTACCAAGACATATATAGGAATTATATGAATTCAACTATGAAACAATGTTTACAGAAATGAAGACAGAAATAACTGGAGAAATATGAATTGCTCTTGGCTAGGCTGAGTCAACATAGTAAAAAGGACAGTACTACCTAAATTAAATTACTCAGTGGAATAACAATTAAACCACTAAAGTAAAAACTGTTAGGAAAATTGGAAAGCAGTATAGCAGAAATTTGGTTTAGATGAACAATGTATACCAAGATAAACTCCAAATGGATATATGACTTAGATATAAAAAAATACATTATCTTTTGGATCTATGTATAGGAGAAAAAGTTCATGACCAAAAAAGGGTTAGAGATGATAACAGAAGATAAAATTGACAACTGATTACAAAAAATTAAAAAGATTTTATACAAATAAATCCAATGAAGCTAAAATTAGAAAGGAAAAAATTAACCAGAAAAAATTTTGCAGCGATTTTCTCTGACAATAAAAGTGTTATTTCCAAGATATAAAGGAACTGATTCAAATTTATAAGAATAAAAGCCATTGCCCATTTGATAAAGTGGTCAAAGGATATGATCAAGTAGTTTTCAAAGATGAAATCCAAGTTATTAATAGTCATATGGTAGAATGCTCCAAGTCATTAAATTATTAGAGAAATGGAAAGCAGGAGAGCTCTGAGAGTCTACCTAGCAACCATTATACTGTGAAAACTGACAAAAAGCAAAAAATTATCAAAAGGGCTATGGGAAAACAGGCACAGCTCCACAGCTGGTGGAGCTATGAATTGGTCCAACCATTCTGGAAAACAGTTTGGAACTATGCCCTTCAAATTATTAAATTATGATCTTTTGACCAACCGTACAATGACTAGGCCTATACTACAAAAAGATTTTAAAAAGAAAAAGTCCTATATAAACAAAAATATTTCTAGTCTTTTTTTTTTTGTAGGAGAAAAGAACTGGAAACTAAAGGGGTGCCCATAAACTACCTGAATAAATTATGGTATATGTTCATGAGGGGATACCAAAAGAAATTATGAAAAGGATAATTTCAGAGAAATCCATGTAAACTTGTAAGAACTGAAGCAAAAGGGAGTAGAATCAAAACAATTTATACAATAACATTATAAAGGTAAAAAAATATCGAAAGACGTAAGAACTCTTAAAAAATGCAATGACTAACCATGACTCTAGAGAATCAAATATGAAGTATGATACCTACAAACAGAGAGAGATGACAGACTCAAGATGAATGAGACATAAATTTTCGGATATGGCCAATCTATTTTGCTTGACTATGCTTATTTGTTAGAAGTGTTTTATTTTTATTTTTCCTTTTTTTCCAGTTTGGGGGAAGAGGGAAGGTAGAAGGAAGTGAAAATAAATGCTTGCTAATTGAAAAAAATTAGAAAAATATAAGCTGTGTGTATTCAAGTCATGTGGACAGGGCAAAAGTAAAAACCAATACCAAATTGGTTACGAACTTTGAAAAATGGGAAATGTACAAAAGAATCATTTCCTAAATGTTTAACTACATGTAAAAGTTACCATAACATAAAGTCATTAAGAGCCCAGAAATCCCTTCAATCAGCAAACTTGATCATGTTGTCAAGAGAAGAAATATAGTGGTCAAGGGCAATACCAGTTTAGAGTATAAGCTCAACTAGATAGACAAACAATGTTTGGCTGGTGAAGCAGAGAATTACTAGTGACTTATCAATAAAACAGTGCCAGGAGTTACAAACTCCAAAGATGGTCAGAGACGAAGGGGCTGTGAGAGGAGTTTTTGAACCAGGTAGGAAGCAAGGATAAAAAAACCAGGAAGAACTAGGAAGGTGGGGATGGGTCAGGCAGAAGGCAGAGGGATTGGAAATAGATATAGCTGAGAGGTAATCTGAGTAGTTCAATAATGATAGCATGTCTCTTAAGGAAGTGAGAAGCTGGTTATGCCTCTTCATTCCATCTAAAGTGGCTGTGGCTGGGCTTATATTTATGAGACAAAGAAAAGGTTTAGGGAGCACATCATAGTTATTATCAAATACCTGAAGGTTTACTATGTAGAAAAGCGATTAGATGGAAGTAAGATAATGAATAAAAGTAACAGGGAGGTGATTTTGGGCTCCTCATAAAGACTAATTTTGTAACAATCAATGCAAAGTAGAAATATAATGGGGTACCTTATGATGTAGTGAGTTCCCTTCCATTACTCACAGGGTGACTGGATAACCATATGCCAGGAATGCCAGAGAAGTGGAAAATACATGAAGTGGGAGACTGGCATAGATAGCCTTTGTTGTTTCTTTACCCAATGTTATGATTTTATCATGTTAAAAAATTATGTTTGAAAATATACAAAACATTACAGTATCAGCTACTCGTTGTACATGTATATTTGAAGTGGTGTGCCAACTCTAAAAAGACAGTGAAATTTTCAGACACACAAATGGAATCTGGGATGGATAAACTGAAAGCTAGTACAATTAGTGAATAAGTGATGGAAGGGTTCTCTGTTAGTAAGATACAACTATGGAAATTTTAATTCAAATGGAAACCTATAAATATGTGGGCCTCTTGCAGTTGACAGGAATTAATGACACTATAATCAGAGAAAAACTGATGAGAATATTTAGTTCATATGTAGGGGAAAATGTATCATAACAAGATTAAGGCTATAAATGACTCTGTAGTTCTAGTTCTAACATATCCATTTAAAGCTATAAAATTGTTCAACAGGAACCTACAGAATGTTAATGACCAAAAATTATGTACATCACCCAAAGGCTACAATTCAGAGGATCATCCTGCCACATGAAGAAGGTAAAAGAGGTGTAATTAACATCAGTAGCCTGTATTGTTCTAGGACAGTAAAACTGAGGGAATGCTTTTACAGCAAGTCAGATTGTAGTCCAAGTAAATTGGTCAGTAAAGCTAATAAGGGCTTAACAGTTTTTAAATGTAAGGGTATAAAACATTATCTACCAGAAAATCTTAAAATGACTGACTACCAAATATAGACTTTGAAAAAAGAGAAGATGAATGGTACTTATCTAAGACAGTTCACCTAAGGGCATACAACACAGCAGCACAGTGTGGTAGAAAGGACATTGGATTTAGAACATGATGCACACTTATTACAAATCTGGGACTCAGTTTCCTCACTTGTAAAATGAAGTGGCTAGACTGGATAATACCTAAAGTATTTTCTAGTTCTGACATCCTATAATTTCTAAGTAGACAAAGCAGTAATAAAGTTATTAACAGCAAATAATAAAAGTGCAAATGATAATATGGTCAAATGAACACAGCATGTAATTTGAAACACAGTGTTTCAGCAGCCATGGATTAAAGCAAATGACACAAAAGATAACTTATTTATGACCTAGTATATGGAAAAACATCACATTATAACAACCAATAAAAGATTCATCACAAAATAACCATTATAAGCAGTGGTATACTGGCAAAAATGTACATACAAACCTTTTAAGTTTAATATACATTATTGATATTTTCTCCATCACTTTCTTAAGCCTAGACAATCAATAATAAATCAAGCCTTGATTTGGAGCATTTGTCAAATTCCAAGGTGTAAATGCTCATACTTAAATTTTAATAATTGGCTTTCTTCAGCCAGTATAAGCTAGCTCTGGAGCATCCTTGAGGTACATTGGTAAAAAGCCATAGCTGTCAGATCAATAAGTGCTGACAAATAAAGCAGATATTCTTCCGCCTGAGAAACTCATAAAAGTGGCAGGAGTTTGGATCTTGTCATTGCATTAAATATAAGAATTCATGATACCCACAACAAATGAAATAAAATAAAAACAAACTAACAAACACTTCCTTAGGTCTTTACTATCTCCAAAACAGAAAAGCTACATCATTATGAGAGTCTAGGAGAAGTATGGTAATAGTGATTAGAAACAAATGGTTCTAGACTTCACCCAATATCAGAGATATGTTCCTGAAAAGTACGTAAGCCTAATTTTTATAAACCAAATATCACTTTTTTTCAAATGACAAAAATTATTTTTATTTTGACATCTGAATAAGTGTTGACTCCTCAGAACACTGCCTTTGGCATCTTTTCCAATTTATTCATCAGCTTGTTGCACTGTGCCTTTCTCAGAAACATAGATGCCATCCAAAAATTTTCTGATATCCTTATTTTTGACTGTGGTGACCTGTTGAATCAGGGCAGCTAAGTTTGATACAAGTTCAAAATCATTTCCTTCAAGAATTAACTCATCTTTCTGGGCTTGAGAAACAGCACAAGCAACACCTGGTCTCATGCGCACTCTTCGGATATATTTTTCACCCAAAAAAATTCTGATTTCGACAAGTGAGCCATTCTCTTGAATAACAACATTAATGAGGAAGTGAGCATACACAGACCTCATCTTATAACGAAAACCCAGGGTAATGCCTTTGATCATGTTTTGTACGTGACTACAGATTGTGCGTACAGTTGCAAGTTCTTTTCGATTTCCCCACCACTTGTTTACTCGGAGCCTTTTTTTCTTCTTTCTAAGGAGACCGAGCTCAACATTGATATGGTTCAAATCCCTATGGAGGATTCCTCTGGGCCTCTTCTCAATAACTATCAGACTGTTAAGAGAGATGTCAACATTTTCTGGGATGTCGATGATCTCGTTGCTTAGAATGGTCTTCATTCTGGTAGTGAATGGGCCAAAAAGTCAAATCTCATTTTAAAAGTACTAGTAGGGCTGGTTATTTAAAGAATTCTTTTCTATAAAGAATCTCTTTGTAATGCAAATCATTAATCAAAAATTTCTGAATTATAAAGTAAGACTTTTTAAAAATGTGACATATTTACATAGTGAGTGAGGTGCAATGAAATTAAAGATAGGTAAAATGTTGACACTTTGGTGCCAACACTTGGTTCCTATATATATGAAGTTAAGTCCCTTAAGGGACCAGCAATTTATTGTTTAGTGGTACTAATTCTACATGACTGTTACATAAATCCATATCCTAAAAATTTAAATTTGGTCAATGTCTATATTCATATAACGTGCTAATACCAGACAGTCAGAAATTAAATAAAATACTACCTTAAGTCTAAATATCATACTTATTCATATATTTGCCACTTTCATTCATTTCCCCCTCCCCCTTGTTAGTATCAAAAGGAGCTATTCTACATAGAGGTGTGGTAAAATAGGCAAATCAATATAATAGTCAAAACATTAAAATAAAGAGGGTAAAAGTCTAACAATTTTAAGAATTATGTTCTACAAGCTGCAGTGGTCCTAAAGTTCTCTTGGTTTATAATAATATTAGCAATAACAGGAGTACTTTATTAACTATTTATGCTCAGTATACATACTGTAGAAAGCAAAAAAGAATAAAATATATCTCTTCCCCTTAAGAAAATTACCCTATCATTTAGGAAAATAAAAGATGATTAACTTCTAGTCAAGAAGGCTGCCTAAAGAAGGGTCAGACTGCCCAGCTCTCAGATATCTTCTCAAGCAAAATTCTGAAGTTTGCCCGAGACTAAATAATGAACAAGAAATCCAATGATTGAAACTATTATAAGTAACATCAACATCTTCCACCCCAAAACTGCATAAAAAGTATGTCAGCAGCCTATGGGTCAGACAAAAGGGGACTCCTTCTTGTGCTAGTTATACTAGAGATAGGACATTTGTAGCCTTCAAAGCTCTGTGTCCTGGGGTAGCAAGAGGAGAGTGCTCCCTGAAAAAGTCCCATGGTGTCAGAAAAATCCCAGAGCAAACTGTTGGAGACTCTGGGGAGCAAGGAAAAGCAAGCCTCTGACCAGGACAGTCCAGGCCCAGGGGCTCTGAGGACCTTGAGGACACTGTCCTGAGATAGCAGAGAGGGAACCTGAATAATCCAGAATTCAGAACCTCAAAGGTCCTAGGGTGGGGATGGGGGACCAAACTCTTAGAAGTCAGCCCAAGAACCCAGGGACCCCAGTGTGAGACTAAATAGGGTCAACCTCCAACTCAAATATAGAAGCCCAGCCCTGGCACATAGCCCCAGTTTAGGAATTAAAGCTCAAAAGATGAGTAAGTCAAAGACAACACCAACCAGTATAGAAGTTCAAAACTGCAAGCTGAGACTAAAAGGAAAAAATAGATTTTCCAGCTCTCTAGAAGAAATGAAGCAAGAGATAAATGAAATAAAAACTTTTGAGGAAAGAATTGGAAAGAAACTGATTAACTTAGAAGATAAATCTTACCCAAGAAAAGGAATCCCAGAAAAAACTGGAATGGAACAAACAGAAATAAATTATTCCATGTGACAACAAAAATGATAAAACAAAAACAAAAGACTGAAAAATAGAAGAAAATTGAAAATATCTAATATAAAAAACCACCCTGGAACTATCCTGGAAAAGAGGTTGACAGATAATTTAAGAATCTCTGGACTCTCTAAAAAGCATGATTAAAAAAAATACCTTGTTTCAAGAAACCAAAAATGAAAACTGCCCATATCTAGTAGAACCAAAAGAGAAAATAAAGATAGAAAACACACACCAATTGCTTTATGAAAGGAACCCCAAAAGGAAAAGTCCCAAGAAGGTCATAAACATAATCTAGAGACCCCATATCAAAGAAAAAACATTGAAAAAATACTGAAAAGAGTTCAAGTATGAAAAACCATAGTGAGGATCACATAAGACCTTTTAGCTTCTTCTAAAAAACAAGAGGAAATACTGGAATATAATATTCCAAAGGATAAAAGATATGAACTTACAGTGAAGACAATTTACCTTAAAAATCTGAGTATAATCTTACCAGGAAAAAAAATGGATCTTCAATGAAAGAGGACTGAAAATCAAGTAATTTTTTTTGGGGGGGGCTACTCAATGGGGTTAAGTGACTTGCCCAGGGTCACACAGTTAGTAAGTGTTAAGTGTCTAAGGTCATATTTGAACTCAGGTCTGGCCAGAGCTGCCCCCGCAAGTATTTCTGAAGAAAAGACCAGAACCTAATAGGAACTATGAAATAAAAACACAAGTCAAGTGAAATCAAGAAAGATTGGGGGGGGGGGATTGAAAGGGGCTATATGATGATGTAGTGTTAACATTCTATTGAAGGCTAAGGGAGAAACAAGTGTCCTTCTAAAAAAGAGGGTCAAACACTTATTTGGCCTACCGCCCCCTTTAAAAAAAATTAGTGTCCCCTTGGAAATCTACTTTCTTTAACCCTTTAATTTTTTTTTTTGAAATCTGCATCATTTCAAAAAAATATAAAATATATGTATTTTTTAAATGATGCATCTTAAATTTAATAATTTATTGTAAATTTATGGGTTTTTTCCTGCTCTGAAATTTTGATGATGCAATATTGTGTCATATAACCATGTAGTATCACACTGTAAACAAGTCATTACATGCATATATTCCTGTAGATGCAAGTTGGACTTCCCAACAATGTGTCGCCTGCCAACACTTACCTGTTAAGATCTGTTGGAGGACTTGACCACTGATTGGTTATAACTTGCATTTTGTGTGTTTATTTGGAAATTAATGTGATCACTACAACTTTAACTCTGATACACAACAGATGAAATATGTACAAACGGTTTTTCAAAATTTTTTTCTCTTCTTTCCTCATGCTTCCACTCCCCCCTTATTTTTATTCAATGCTCCCCAATTGCACCTGAGGCTACTACCCCTTCCCCCTGATTGGTCTAGTGCCCCCAGGGGCAGTATCACCCACTTTGGGAATCTCTGAACCTCAATGTCTTCAAAGGATATTGAAAAAGTTAAAAAGAGGTCCTGTGGGATGGAGGTGGACTGGTTCTGTTTTGAGAGTTTTAAGAGAGAAAAAAGAAGGAATGGTAAAAAAGAGGAATACAGTAACAGAAAAGAGGAAAAAAGAAGTTGATTTTCTTTTTCTCATAATTAGGGTGCATGAGATTATACAAACATGAAGGGCTGCACTTGAGGACCTAGAGGGCCACATGTGACCTTGAGGCCACAGGTTCTCCACCCCTGGTTAAAGATCATTAATAGAACGATGTGGGAAGATGTTAGATGATATGGAAGAATGACGTTAGAGAAGATGTGGGAAAATTGGAACACAAATGCATTGATGGTGGAATTGTGAACTGATCCAACCATCCTGGAGAGCAATTTGGAACTATGCCCAAAGGGCTATATAACTATGTATACCCTTTGACCCAGCAGTAACACTTCTAGGTATCCCAAAGAGATCATAAAAAGGGGAAAAGGACCCACATGTACAAAAATATTTATAGCAGTTCTCTTTGTGGTGGCAAAGAATTGGAAATTGAGGTGATGCCCAGCAATTGGGGAATGGCTGAACAAGTTGTGGTATGTGAATATAATGGAATACTATTGCTCCATGAGAAATGATGAGCAGGCAGACTTCAGAAAAACCTGGAAAGACTTACACGAACTGATGCTGGGTGAAGTGAACAGAACCAGGAGAACACTGTACATAGTAACAACAACTTTGTGCAATGACCAGCTTTGATAGACTTGGCTCTTCTCAGCAACACAAGAATCTAAGTCAATTCCAAAAGACTCATGCTGGAAAATGTTATCCATATGCAGAGAAAGAACTATGGAGTCTAAATGCAGATCAAAGCATACTATCTGCTCTTTTTCTCTCCTTTTTTTGTTTTGGTTTCTTCTTTCTTGTGGTTCCTCCCATTGGTTCTAATTCTTCTTTACAACGTGACTAATGTGGAAATATGTTTAATATGATTGTACATGTATAGCCAATATCAGATTGCATGCCATCTTGGAGAGGGGGAAAGGGAAGAAAATTTAGACCTCAAAATCTTATAGAAGTGAATGTTGGAAACTAAAAACAAATAAATTTTTTTAAATAAAAAAGGATCATTAAGAATGTTTCAAAATCTTCCAAATATGATGTAACCATCCCATTGGGTCCATCCCATTGTCCATTTTTAGTGCTTGGTCAAAATGGATTAACTCAATGGGCTTATTATCCAATTTCACATATAATTAGAGTTATGTGCATTCTTCATACTTTTTTTTAATGTGGATAGTTAGATTGATCTTCTTGATTTTCCACCAGGCTATATTCCTTGGGACTTCATCATGCCCTAGGAACCTTATCATCCTGTGAGAACAAACTGGTATTTATATCTCATCAATATCCTCTTCTTGGATAACTCTAATTGGAGGATGGAGAGGAGAGTTATTCTCCAAAACCTCCATTTAAGGAGGGTGCCTGGGCCAGTCATCACTTGGTTTCCTCCCTAGCTGCACTCTTTTGGATTTCTTCATCATGCCCTTGTGCTGGGTACCTTCCCTTTATCCTTTTCCTCTCCCCCTCTTTTGTGTGTGTTGTCTCCTTCTGTTAGATTATAAGCTCCCTAAAGACAAAGACTTTCTTTTTAGTATTTGTATCTTCAGAATTTAGCACAGTGCCTAGCACATTGCAGATGCTTAACAAATATTTATTAACTGACTGGACAAGTCAACAAGCATTTATTGTTTACTATGTGCTAGACACTGTGCTAAGCACTAGGGATATAAGGACAAAATACAGTCCCTGTTTTCAAGGAAATCATAATCTAATGGAGGAGACGGCATGCAAACAACTATGTACAAACAAGATGTATAAATGATAAATTGGAGATAATCAACAGAGGGAAGACCCTAGCATTAAACACCAGGACACTGCAGGATCCATGAAATAACTAAGTAGCCACAGCCATTGTCACTAAATGAACTGAATGGTATAGCTCATTCACCTAAAGACAGATGCTAAAAAAACCAGCAGATGGAGCTTGTGTTAGCAAATACACTACCAGTTGATTGCTAAGCTATATTGATGAATCTTGGCTTATTCATTCTTGTTTGACAAAGAACAATCTAAGATATCCTAACCCCACCCCCCAAATACTTTTACCTAAGAATCAGTTCAATGAAGGAGCCATCTAATAGTGACAGATTTGTCTGCCCAGGGTAAAGACTGGGATAGGTAGTAGAATAACACATTCTAGGTCAATGAGTATAAGGTCATTAAGTATAGCTAGGGGAGAACTATTAGCAACTTAGGTATATTATAGATGTCAGCAAACAGAAAAAGAAAAATGATCATTTGTTCCTTTGTTCAAAAATTAATACCTGTTGCAATTCTTTTTAGTTTAAAAGCAATTTGATCTTAAACAATAAACAGTGAAAAACATCAAGGAAGTCAATTAACAAGCATTTATTAAGCACCTGTTTGTGTGATGCACTGTGTTGGAGCTAACGATTTGACAAAAGACCAAGTTCTTTACAATTTGATACTTTTAAAAACTTTTTTAAAAAATTGTGATAATGTATATGAGACCAACTTTATCAGCATCTATCACAATTCAATTACTAATGATAATTAAGACCCTTTAAAGAGTCTTCTCATCTAAATGTGTTAAATCATAAGACAGGAAACGTGAAAGTTAGTAATAATATGCTAAATATTTGTTTAATGAATGAACAAACACATGGAGAGTACAATTTACTCCACTCTTCTTTATATAAACCTGGTCCCATCATTTGAAATAGCCTAGGGGGGCAGCTAGGTGGCACAGTGAATAGAGTACCCACTCTGGAGTCAGGAGGACCTGAGTTCTTACTAGTTCTTACTAGCTGTGTGACCCTGGTCATGTCACTTAACCCCATTGCCTAGCCAAAAAAAAAAAAAAAAATAGCCTAGGTGACTTGGCATGTGTCCATATCACAACACACAGAAGGCAGCCAAAGAGATATAAGAGGGAAAAAAGGGCAAAACCAAAGAAATCTGCTTTTATACAATGGGAATTTAATGGAATGGAGACCTAACTTGGCTGCCAAACTATGTTACAACAGTATTTCTGATGGAACCAGATGATGTGCATTTTAGATCACTCATGAATCTGTCTAAATTTGGCTGATATATACCTACAACAGGCAGATTTTAAAGATCAAAACACAGGTGTGTATCAGTGTTGTGCAATTCTGTGGTAAAGGCAGAACATGAGATAATTCCACCTAGAAACAAACCCAAAACACAAACATCCACTTAGAGTTCAGGTACAAGACACGGCAAATTAGATGAATTTATCTCTGGAATTTTTCCTGATCTAAAACTGAACTGATAAGGAATGTGTTTTTAATGCATTAATGTAACTTTAGCCTGGATAGAATCTTTTCAGATTATACAGCCTTGTTCATCTTCCCTGGCATTCATTTAAAAACTCTTAAAGACCATTTTCCCAATAAAAAGATTTGTGCTATCCTCAAACTTAAGTGTTCAACTTCACTGATCCATTTCATCAGGGGACACTTTATTCCCTTACATATTTTTTAGCGGATTTCTAATAATCCAAGTGTCTTATTAAAACCATTGTTCTATGAAGAGTTTTGTATTATTTCTTCACTCAATAAGCAATAAATACCATGCTAAATATCAAAGAAAATTTAAGCAGTTGTAAGATATTGCCCCTGTCCTTAAGATGCATATACTCTCACTGGGAAGATAAAAATCTACTGACAAGAAAGGTTATTATTCTTTTTTTTTTAAAGAAGGGTTATTATTCAAGGCAGTAGGGGAAATCTTCCCTAGTCTTGAGTCTGAGATACCATCAAAAACCAAGACCATTTTTAAATAGAGCTTTACAGTAAGCTTGAGGTTTCTTTCATTTGCAAAAAAGAGGGCAGCAACAGTCAGGGACTTATTGATCCAACTGAACAAGTGAAAGCAGATCAGTTTTACCCAAATTCAAACTCTGGTTACCCAACAAAACAGAAATTAGGGGGAAAGTTCTTGAAGGAAATAAATATTACGCTGGTGACTACGTAGGCAAACAGTGATTCTTTGACATAAGGTGTTCCTGTAAGAAATTTAGTCTATTATTTGTTATTGTTATTTTCTGTCACCTATGAAGTGAGGTGAAACATAAATAACAACAGATGAATTCAGAATAATATCACCATTTGCTTAACAGGCGTCAGTTCTGTTTTCAAATCTTGCAAACAAGACAACGTACTTTATTTCTGCAAAATGTCTTTCATCCAAGAAAAATCCTAAGACACTGTGTAGCAGTTTGGATGGCATATGCAAACTCTAACTTATATAAAGAGAGTAAGTGAATTATCTGTCAAAACTGTCTAGAGTTGGTCTGAGCTAGTGAATAGATCCAGTCCAGAATAAATATGCTCAGAAGAATGGAAAAATCTTCAGCCTTTAAGTGAAACTGGATTCTATCACTAATCAGTAACTTCCCTGGATTCAATGATTATTTCTGTGATTTCTGGCCATTTCCAGACCATGAAACCTCCACTTCAGCCATCCTCCTCAACCATCTCTCACTGGAATCACCTGATTTCTCTCCTTACTTATCTTTATTTATCCAGACCTTTAAGCAATTTCTGTCATTTCCAAATCATTTGTCCTGTATCCCCTTTATTTATTGTTTTTCCTCATTAGACTCTAAGCTTCTTGAAGGAAGGGATTGTTTTGCTTGCTTATATGTGTATTCTCAGCAGATAGCATAGTGTTTGGAATACAGTAAGAACTTAATAAGTGTTCTGTAAAAAGTTATCATCATTAATTCTGTGTAAATTACTCCTAGACCTATAGGTACATCTCTAGCCCTAGTTCTAATCCATAATCATCACCTGCTTATAGGACATCTCCAATAAGATGTCCCATATGTATCTCAAACTCCACATGTCCAAACCAGAACTATCTTTTTCTTGAAATCCTAATTTCTCTAATTCTTTTGAGTATACCACCATCCTTCTGGATACTTAGGTTCACAACCTTAGTTCTTGATTTTTGAGTCTCCCTCAATTCCCCTCATCCAAACAGTTGCTACATGCTGTCAATTCTAACTTCAAAACATTTCTCAAAATTCATTCACTTCTCTTTACTCATGGAGCCACCACACCAGTTAAGAACTTTCATTACTTTTTTGCCAGTACTATTGGAATAGTCTCCTAACTTGTCAGAATTCCTTGCCTTAATTCTCTTTCTTCTCCAATCCATCCTATACACAACTGGCAAATTGATATTTCAAAAGCATATGCATAAATATGTCAACTCTCCTGCTCAAAAAGGTCCAGTGGCTTTCTATTCTCCTTAGAATAAAATACAAACATCTCTGTTTGACATTTAAAGTCATTCTTAATCTGAATAAAACTATCTTTCCAGGTTAACTGCAAATTACTGCCTTCCAACTCCACTTCACGCTCCCTCCAGGACAGTAAAAGTGTCCAACTTGCTGTTCCTCACACATAAGATTCCATGACCCATCTTCATCCCTTGGCATAGGCTATCTCCCCAAACATGTCTGCAATGCACTACTTCTTCATATCTGCCTTTTAGAACCCCTGGTTTCCTTCAAAGCTCACCTTAAGTGATGCTACTTACTTTCCTGATCTCCCCAGAAGCTACTGCCAAAAAATTATATATCTATATATATATCTATATCTATATCTATGTATATATATATATATAGAGAGAGAGAGAGAGAGAGAGAGAGAGAGAGAGAGAGAGAGAGAGAGAGAGAGAGAGAGAGAGAGAGAGAGAGAGAGAGAGCATTTCAGCCAGGAGGGATAGTCACAGGAAATGCCTGGAGAGATAGAGTGTCATTGTTTGTGGAACAGCATTCTCTTTATCATGCCCGATGTTAAGCTCATCATGCTCTGCCCTCTCTATTGCCACACACTCTCCAACTTTGGCTTTAAAAATAGTAATCGAGTCAATATTACCATTCCTGGAAAGGACATAACAATTGTTTGCCCTATAACTCCAATTACTATTCCCATTCCTTATCCCAGAGTTGAGGAAGGAGGGCATTTCAGGCATGGGGGTGAGCCAAAGGAAAGGCTCAGTTGAGAGATGGAGTGTCTTGTTTGCCTTATGTTTCTTGATAGAATGTAAGCTCTTTGAGATCAAGGACTTTCATTTTTGTATTTGTATCCCCAATGACTAATAGTGTTTGGCACATAGTAGGCACTTAATAAATTCTTGTTGATTGATATATTTCATCAACAAATGTAGCACTTGTTTATTCAATACCCCCTGGCTTCTATTCTCACTGCTAATAGAGTAGAGGTCTGTTTTACATGTTTTCCCAACTTATCACTCTGGTAAGAATTAATGGGAAGCAAAATGGTTGAGTGGACAGTACCCTTCTATGAACCACTAGAGTGACCTGGGGCCCAACATGTTAGCATTCTGGACCTTAAGTGTCCTCACCTGTAGAAGAGCAAGACTTGATACAATAATGTCCAAAGTCCTTTCCAGCTCTAATATTCTATGCCTCTGATCTGATATGTGACATATGTCGTAAAAGGCATCCTAAGTTTCTCATTAGAAAGGAATGCTAAATAATCAGGACAATTCTCTTTTGTGTGGTGCAGAATTTATGTTTCCCAAGTGCTGAGGAAAGAAAGCTCTTTTGTGATCACTCTGATAGGCTTTCCTTGGACGAACCATATGCTGAGTTTCTTAAGAAAAGGCACCGTGCTTTCCTTGAGCCAGAAGTTTGCATGAATATTTCTGAGAAGCATTCACAGAGAACCAAATTTCTTCAGAGATGCACTTTGTTCTTGGAAAAGTACCTGAAAACACACATGGCACTTTACATAGATTTTCTGTACTCACTAGCATGGAGGAAACCTCATCTTCCCCTCAGAGAGTATTTGTTGAGTTAGTTAGAGAATCGGGTAGAAGTTTCTTCAAGTACTATGTATATACTTTCCTAAATTTTACTGTACCATAGGTGATAGTATGAGAGAACTAATTTTATCTTTATTGTCACAGACTTAAAGAATATTAATAATCCATTAAAGAATACAATATTATCAGAAGATTCAGAGAGATACTGTCAATATATCTGGTTGCCCCCTGCCCAGTTCCCCCCCCCCAAAAAAGCCATGACAGTGATAAAGCTAACTATATTAGAACCACCCAGTCATCACAAGTGGAGCAAAAGCAAGGTAGAATAACTCCAATATGTTCATGTTTAAGGACACAATAACAAAAGCTGATTTCTTGCCTTCTAGCAAACTTTTACCAGTTAAGCACATTAATGAGTACTGGTGAAGGGTCTAACACAGTCATTTGAGATGTGCTAAAACAAAAAATATGAAGCAATATGACAAGTCTAAACTTTTTTAAAACTACTGGGCAAAAAGAACCCAGACAAAGCTATTTGGCCTATTCCTTGCCCCTAAACAGAAATGACTATAAACCAGCTTAAATAGTTTGTCTAACTTTCTTTTAAAAAATCCTCCAGGGTGGTGATTCAATAAATTTTATTGAGAAAATAACAATATTCCCAGCAACTTGTTCCTTAGATCTGACTTAAATTACTCATCCTATAAATGTTTGCCCTTTTTATTTTGTTCTGTTCTCAGTCATCAGCTAGTCAAGTCCACATATTGTAGCATGTGGTACATACTTCTTATAAAATATGACAAGTAAATTTGTTTTAAAAAATCTTCAAAGTTTGATAAGGCAGGAATGTAAATTCTTCAAGACTTGTCTTAAAATTAAAGAAACTGGGGGGGGGCAGTTAGGTGGCGCAGTGGATAGAGCAACGGCCCTGGATTCAGGAGGAGCTGAGTTCAAATCCGACCTCAGACACATAACACTTACTAGCTGTGTGATCCTGGGCAAGTCACTTAACCCCATTGCCTAGCCCCCCCCCCCCCAAATTAAAGAAATTGGTAATGGACTCCTTCATAACATAATGAAGTGTTATAGTATGGTACTATCACACACTGTAAATAAATAGGTAGATAAATGGAGACAATACACACACACACATCTTGTTTGTAAATAGTTGTTTGGATGTTGGTTCCGCATAAGACTGTGAGCTTCTTAAGGAGAGGAATTGTTCTCCCTTTTTCTTTGTAACCCCATTGTTTAGGCCAGTGCCTGGCATGCAGAAGGTGCTTAATAAATGATTGTTGACTTGAGAGGAACTAAGTTCCAAGATCTGTGAATATGGAATCAAGCAGTCTCCAAACACAGGATAAAATCCAATTGTCTGGGAAAGAAAAGGAAGTGGGTTATGATGGAAGAACCATCCTAGAGTCAGAAAACAGCTTTGAAAAAATCCCAAAGTAATGCAAAATATTTAGGATTTACAATATCCATTTTGCAAAACTGAACACTATTTAACACTTGCCTTGTCAAAATTCTTAACTCCTAATTCCTAACCATATCTCTGATTTTATAATGGAATTCAATGGGAAAAAAAAAAACCCAGAATTTGCTCACAGAAATATTGACTGGAAAGCATCTATCCTGAAAAGTGAAGGATACCACTATGATTAGAGAGAACTTAAGATTACTCTTTAACGTTTTCTTCTAAGGACAAAAAGTCCTAATTCCTCTTAGCCTTTTTTCATAAATTCTATTTCTCAACTGTCCCTTTAATTTTTTGTTTGTTTATTTGTTTTTGTTTTTCTCTGGCACTTGCCAGGGTTTTCAAATCTCAAGTTCATGTACTAACTTGTACCAGAGAAATGCTACCTGAGGTCAGAAAAATACATTGGCAATACAATTGTCACTAAATTTTTGGCAATACATTTTCGAATGGTGAACTGATAAATAAAACAAAATATTTAACATTTCAATCTAACATCCATTCCAAAAGTCTCAAAATGGCAATAAGAGATCATACTGTACTCCCACTACACTGTCATTCAAGTTATGCCCAAATGAAGAGATGTAACTTGCTGAAAATGACTCTATACTGAACAAGTTGGTTCAATGGCGTGACTGGGGGCACAGCAGTTCTTGCTAAGTAAAAAAAAAAAAAGTAAGCTACTTGGAGGGTAGGCATTATTTCATTATTGCTTTTGTATCTTTAAAATATACCATGGTGACTTGACACATAGTAGGCATTTAAAATCTTGCTGAATGAAATCACTGAATATACCCATCTATGTCATGAAACCCAGAGTAGCTTTAGGAGTCCCAAAGATAATCATCATTTTCTTAAGTTCTTTTTAGATTTGGGGGAATTGTTTCTGACTAGAAGTGTACTTCCTGGGATAGAATCCCAAGTTCCTGACTTGCCCTTCTGGGAGATCCTAGGAACTTGGGGAAACAAAATAAAACAAACTGCACCCATGTAGAAAATGAGTGATATCAAGATAGCTTGCCAAAAAGTGACTGTCTAGTTAACATAGTATGTATCATAAAACCTTGCTTTTAATTTTAAAGACTAAGAAAGCAAGGACAATATTATTAACACATTCTATTTAAGGTAGTTGGTCAACTTAACTAACTTTGAATCAAGAAGACATAACAATTTCTTTCTGCCTCTGTTTCGGTTTTTTTTTTTAAATAAAACTCAGAGCAAGAGGACATGGTACATACCTCTCACACCTACTGAGCACCCCTATTGGTCTACAGATTTTTGACCCCTGAAGAACTCCTCAGTCACAAGTATAGCCACATTCTTTCCCCAAGAAAAATTTTGGTTTTTTGTATTGAACTGAGGACACATATAAGGGTTGGTTTCAGGGTATCAAGGTGATTCAGGGAGTCTTAGAGCCAATTACTGTTAGGTAACCTGGGGCCTCAGGTCCCATCCTCCATTCCTAGGGCACTGCCCTTACAAATGAAAAGGTAGGTGAGCTCCAGGGTCCATGAAACAGAAAAGCAAAAAAATCATGTTCCTGGGACTCAGGTTGACCAGGCAAGCACATGTTCTCATTCCCATTTTTGTAGCTGCCCCTGCTTGGAATGTTCTCCCTCTTCAACTCTGTCTACTGATTTCCCTGGCTTCTTTTAAGTCCCAACTAAAATCCCATCTTTCACAGGAAGCCTTAACCAACCCCTCAAGATCCTAGTACCTTCTCTCTGTTAATTGTTTTCTATTTATCCTATGCAGAGCTTTGCATATCTTTGTTTGCATATTCTCTCCCTAATTAGACTGTGAGCTTCTCAAGGGTAGGGACTGTCTTTTCCCTCTTTTTGTATCCCTAGAGCTTAGCAAAGTGTCTGGCACATAGGAGGCACTTAATAAATGTTTAGTGACTGATTAATAAGAAGCCTTGTCCAATCATTCTTAAATATTAGTACCATCCTTCTGTTGATTGTTTCTAATTTAACCTGTATTTATGGTATATGTACATAGTTTGCATGTTGTTTTCCCCATTAGATTGTAAGTTTCTTGAGAGAATATATTTTTTTTCTTTGCATCCTTAGCACTTATTAACACATTGCCTAGAAACATAGTAGGCACTTAATAAATGTTTGTCATTTGACAATAAACTGAAATTTTTTTCTTTCTGCTTCTAGCTGAAAATTGTAAAGAAATATTTAATTATCTAAGTATAAGTACAAATACCTAGCATCCAGTGATATCTTAATATTCTGCTGTTAAGATACAGATCTACTTGAATGGGCATTTACTCTTAAGAAAAAGTTAATAACCTCATCAGTTTTCCCAACTGTAAAATAAGAATAAAGATATTTCTTTTTCCCTATTACCTTCCAGAGATAATGGGAAGTGATTACAAAGTGTTATGTTTAAAATATTCTTGATTTTTATGATAAGGAAAGATATAAATTGATAGTACTTCCACAGGTAATTATTATTAAATTAATATTTCCTGGACATGTGAGAAATCAGACTACATTTTATCTAAAATTTTTGTCTTTGGACACATACAAAAAAGGAGCCATTCAACTTTAAGTATAAAAAATTACCCATCAACAACATTCTCAATATAATGTGTGGTAAAGCAGAAAGAATACTAGCTCTGGAGTCAGGGTCTGGGTTGAAATCCTGCCTGATACTTTTTATTTGTAACCTAGAGTTTGAAAGGATCTTAGCATTCATCTAATCATGAAGAAACTGAGGCACAGGGTGGTTAAGTGATTTATCAAAAGCAGGCAGCATAAATAAAGTAGTGAACTTGGAGTCAGAAAGACCTGGATTCAAATCCTGCCTGGGAGATATACTGGCTACGTAACCCTGGGCAAGTCACTTAACCTTTCTGGGTCTCATTTTCTTCATTTTTAAAATGAGGGAAGTTGGACCTGATAACTTCTAAGGGGCCTCCTAGCTTTAATCTATAAACCTATAACATGAGATAGTAAGTGACAGTCTCTTTTGACTATTTTAGGGGAAGTAAAACCGAAAGCATGTTGTGGTATGGCTATGTTTGAACTCAGAAAATTATGATTAAAATCCTAGCACACTCATTACCTGGGTAAAGGTGGATTATTCACTTGACCTCTCTAGGTCTTGATTTGCTCATCTATAAAATGAGGGAAGTAAAATAGTTGACCCTCTAAGTTCCCTTCTAGCTGTAAATCTGTGATTCTGTGAACAAATATATTTTTCTGAATATTTACCATAGAATCAAAGAACCACAGATTTAGAGATTATCAGTGTTAGAAATGTTCAATCAATCAATCTAAAAGTATTTGCTAAGAGCTTACTATGTACAGGAGCTATGCCAAGTCCTGGGAATATAAAAAGGCAAAAATACTGATTCTGCCCTTAAGAAGTTCACATTCTTATAGGAGGAGAAAAGATCTAAATAACTAGGTATATATAAGATACAGACAGAGTAGGTGGAAGGTTTGGTCAAAAAGCAAGCCACCAGAAGCTGGGGGGGACTTGGGGAGGCCTCCTACAGAATATGGGACTTTAGCTGAGAAGTCTTCTCATCCACCCTATGTCTGAACAGTAAATTCCTCTATAATATTCCTGACAAGGGTTATCCAAACTCTGCTTGAAAACCTCCAGTGATGGTAAACCATCTCCTAAAAGCACTCCAGTATGAGACAGATCTAATTGTTAGGAAGTTTTTTCCCTTTACAATGGGCTCATTTTGGTTTCTCTGCAATTTCTTCATATTGTTTCTATTTTGTTTTCCAGTACTATGAAGAATAAATCTAATGTCTTTCATAGGACAGCCCTTCAAATACTTGACTTGAAAATATTTTTCATCTCACCCTCAAAGTCTTCTCTTCTTCAGGCAAGACATCCCCAATTCTTTCAACAGAGCGGTCAGTCTTTACAGGAATCTTAGAGATCATCTAGAGCCAGAGGGGTCAAACTCACTGTCACTGGTGCCGGGGTCGAGCTGGGGGCAAGCTGTGGGGCCAGGACCAGGTCAAAATATAACTGGGAAATGTTTAACAAAATGTAAATATAATATTATATAATATAAAAATGTAACACAACATAGATTATATTAATTTGTGGTTTTCTAAGTCAATATGTTGGCAGGGATCCCTTTCTATGAGGGTGCCACCAGTGACTTAGACCACTTCCCATTTTAAAGATAAGAAAACCAAGATGCAACAAATGAAATAACTTGCCCAAGATTACATAGTGAGTTAGTGGCAGAATTAGAAATTAAAGTCAAACATCTCTTCTGAAGTTTGAATGAAAAGTTATACATCAATATAGAGAAAATTATCTATAAGGCAATGTCTTCTTCATCTTTCTGTAACACTGCATACCGAACCAGCTATCTTTAGGTGTTTGTGTAAGATGGCAGACAACATGTACTTGTCTAAAGAAACATTTTTAAAAGCCAAATCATAGTTGAAGTACTGTCATGCTTTTTTATAATTAAAGTTATTCACTATGGTTTTATCTCCTCATTAATAGCTGATCAATTTTTTTTTTTTAGTAATGACAGTTACAAAAGAAAAAGTAAAACTCAAGATTTTTTCCACTTACACACTAGAATTAGTTGGTGTTTGGGGTTGCAAGGTATAAGTCAAATTAATGGTAATATGTTTAAGGAAAAATTGCATTAAAAGTATTTTTATAACATGCCTAAGTATTTTCTCCCTAAATATAGATTCTTATCATGATAGTTAAAATGAATGATTTCAAGTTTACTCGAACTCAAGATCACCATTTGAAATAAAACCTTAATTTATGTTTCAGAATGGCTTATTTAAACTAACACACATGGACAGTGTGGGAAATTGTTTTGTTGATTATGTACATCTATTACAAGGTTCTTGTTGTTTTCTTTTTCTTTTAAATTAAGAGGATGGATGGGAGAGAGAGAAAACAAATGCTTATTAATTGAAAATGAAATATTTTTTTAAATGATCCATACTATTTTGGGTGTTTTAAAGGAGTAAACTTTTTTAAAACGAGATTCTAGCAAAAATAGTCACCAAATCTTCACTAGGATTAGCAAGAAAATGACAAAGCCACAAGAAGACACCATTAACAGTGAAGAAATGTCTTACATCACAGAGAACAGCCTTATAAGTTGTTCTAAACCAAAATCAATAAAGAAAGAGGCTAATTCTTTTGCCAAATCACTGAATAAAGTACCATATGACTCACTCTGGCCATGAATTCTTCTGAACCCTCACTGTTATGTGTCATAGTCTTATTGACATTTGATTGGATTCATTTTTGGAATGGAGAAAAACCTAGCTATTCTTGAACTTGGGTCAAGTTACAAGAATTGTGTCCTATTGGATACAACATTGGAAGTAGCCATCAGGGAGCGAAACAGAGTTGTTTACTAAGTGTGACAAGATGAATAGGCTTCTGTGGATGCAGCCTAGGGGTAGCTGGTTGGGAATCAAGGACCCAGACAAAGCAAATCTTATAATCAATAAAGATTCCTCGCTGACCCAGCCAAGCTGATGAAATACTTATATGTGGTTCCTAGGGAACCAAAGGTACAGAGAGAGAGAGACAATGTAGGACTCACAGAACCAAGCATGGGTATGTTATCTCCATGACCCCTACTCATCACTCACACTAACACTAATCCAGAAGTCTAATCTATACCTCTACATACATATACATACATATAATCTCACCTATAATTTCAAGTGGAGAGCTACACTTTTGGGTTGGAAGCACTCTCAATTCATTTCATTTTAGCATCTCTAACACATAACTCCTCAACACCTGATCCCTTCTATGTTATCACTTTACTTATTTGCACTTTCTTTTTTTTTTCAAATCAATAACAACCATTTATTATGTATTTATTTCTTGTCAGACACTGGAGATACAACACAAAAGTAAATCTTACACTATTTCTGAGGCCCTTACTTTTTTCTGCATATTGATAAAGGAATTTTTCTCCTCCAGTGGATATTGAGTCTCTCTCTCTCTCTCTCTGTGAGTGTGTGTGTGTGTGTGTGTGTGTGTGTGTGTGTGTGTGTGTCTGTCTGTCTGTCTTGGAAGTGTTACAATAACTTGATTAGGAAATCTCCTCCAGACCTTAGTCACAAATTGGAAGCCCAGACTATAACAATCCATTATGAAACCAAGAGATCACATGCTATGAAGAACTAATTAAAATCATAATTCAAATAGAATATGTTTTGATCCAACAAGTTACTGGGGTCAATATACAAACAAAACCGAACATTTTCCCCTAAAAGTTAAGATGCAAAAATAAAGTGTCAAGTCTTTTCCATTCTACCTCTGGAACGTCTCTGGCAGCCTTCTCTTTTTCAATCCCAAACCACCCTAGTTCACATCTTTATTCTTACTTGGATTACTACAAGTCTCCTAATTGGACTTCCTGCCTCAAGTTTCTCCCCTTTTCAAACCACCCTTCACATAGCTGCCAAAGTGATAAGTCCTAAAGCATGAGTCTGATCATATTATCCCTCTGCTGAAAAAGCTCCAATGGCTCCTTAATGCCAGTAGGATAAAATACAAACTCTTCTGTTGGGTATTTAAAGCCCACTGTAATCTGGCTCCAGCGTGCCCTTCCAAGTTCATTACACGTCAATTTCTCTCACATACCCCACACTTAACCAAATTGTTCTCTTTACTGTTTCTAACATATGACACTCTTCATCCTGACTTTTGTCATGCCACAAAACTTCAATGACTCCAGGGAAGATAGTGAGGCTCACTTATATCCAATTAATGCACAAATCAAGACATCACCCCAGAATGTCATTGGTGCTCTTGGAGAATGAAGGATCAACAACACCACCATCACTCCACCTTCTATTTGCATAGCTTTAGCACAAGCTTCTCTCTACTTTCCATACCTGGAATATGCTCCCTCTTCATCCGCATTTCTTAGAAGCCCAAGATTCTTTCAAAGTTTACCTCAAAGCGCTACCTCTTACCCCAAACATGGCCAATTCCACCAGCTGCCAGTGCCCCAACACACCAGCATTACTTTGTATTTCTTTTGTATGTACTTACATATATATATGTTGTTTTCCCTGATTTAATATAAGCTCTTTGAGGTCATGTATTTCATTTGTTCCATTTGTCTTCATATCCGTATTGCCTAGCACATAGTATATATTTAGTGTTTATTAGTAGGTACTTTATAAAAGGTCTGCTCATGTCACTGTTCTTTTCAATCAATTCCACTGACTCCTTATTACCTCAAGGATCAAATATAAAATCTTCTGTTAAGCATTTAAAGTCCTTCACAATCTGCCTCAAAAAATCCTCACTTGATCCTTAGATCCTAGTTATCATTTTACCTCTTCTGCCCCTTGTGGCCAAACTCTTTGGAAAGTCCATGTACAATAGGTGCCTCCACTTTCTCTCCTCTCATTCTCTTCTTAAATGCTTACAATTCAGTATTTATCTTGTGATTCCACCAAAGCCTCTCTCTCAAAAATTACTAATGACCTCTTAAATTGCCAATTCCAGTGGCCTTTTCTCAATTCTCATTCTCTTCAATCTCTTAGACACTGTTGATCATCCTTTTCTCCTTGACTCTCTTCTCTCTAGGTTTTTAGGAACATCTGGTTTTCTTCCTACCTATCAAACTGCTCCTTCTCAGTCTACTTTGCTGGATCCTTATCCAGGTCATGCCCTCTAACCTTGGGTGTCCTAGGGGCCTGTCCTGGGCCCTCTTCTCTTCTCCCTCTATACTACTTCATTTGGTAATCTCATCAGCTCCCATGGATTTGCCATCTCTATACTGATGGTTCTCAAATCTGCCTTTCCCGCCTCTCTGCTGACCTCCAATCTTGCATCTCCAACTGTCTTTCAGACATCTTGCTGGATATCCAGTAGACACCTTAAATTCAGCATGTCCAAAACAGAACTCATTATGTTTCCCCCTAAGTCCTCCTCCAACTTCTCTATTTCTGTCAAGAACACCACTATCCTCCCAGTCTAGGCTTGCAATTTAGGTGCCATCCTTGGCTTTTCATTATCTCTCACCACCCATCTGTGACCAAAGCCTGTCAATTTCACCTTTGCAACATCTCTCTTTTTGCAACATTTCCTTTTCACTGGCTGTTCCTCAGGCCTGAACTGCTTCTCCGACCCTCCCATCTCATCTTCCTGGCTTCCTTCTAGGCTCAGCTATTACCTTCTCTAAAAGTCCTTTCCTGGTCACCCTGAATGTTAGTGTCTTCCCTCTGAGATTACGTACGATTATCTCTCTATATATCTTGTGTGTATGTGTATGTGTGTGTGTGTGTGTGTGTGTGTGTGTGTGTGTGTATACACATATATAGATAGATAGATAGATAGATAGATAGATAGATAGATGGATAGATAGATAGATAGTTGTTTGCATGTTATAACCTTCATTAGAATGTGAGTTCCTAGAGGGCAAGGGCTATTTTTGCCTTTCTTTGTATCCCAAGTACTTAGCACAGTGCCTGTCAGTACAGTAAGTACTTAATAAATTCCTATTGACTTGATTTGCTTGTTGATCGACTAGGTAAATATCTGATTATAAAATGTACTGCTCTGAATTTCAACAATAATAGAAATAGCTGACATACTGATTTATAATCATATACTGATATAGGATTAACAATAATTTAAATACATTATTTTGTTTGAGTCTCAAAATAACTATGGAAGGCAAGCAGAATAAATATTAATAATCCTATTTTAAAGAGAGTGAAATGAATGAGGAAGAGGTTGTCCACTGTCATATAGCTAGTAAATAGCAGAGCTGAGACTGGAAACAGATCATCTGACTCTAGGTAATGATACTAGGACTTATATAGGTGGGTTGAAACAAGTTTAGAAAGGCAATAGCAACACCACCAAAAATATGTCTCAAACCATCTTCTGGAAGTCCAAATTTAGAATATTACTTCTTGGCCAGCAAGTCAGGATATTTGAATAGCAGGTATGAGCACCTCAATGCTATTGCTAACCCTCTGATAAGAGCTAATATGGCCCCCAAAACAGAAGTCAAGGTAGGGGAATGGAGAGATCATGCTAGGGAACTGCTCAGATCCCTGAGGAGTGAACACCTGCCAGATTACTTTGTGAGAAGTGAAAGAGAAGGCAAATAAGTCTTCCCTTGGCATGTACCAAGCTTTAGTTCATGATGAATATTGGAATGAGCATTAAAAACAGCCCATATTTACCAGGCAAAACATGTGCTAAAGAATAACATATTCATCTTTATATAATGAAAGGCATTGACCAGGAGAAAAATGTGATGAGAAGTAAAAGACTTAAAATTCAATGTCTTGGATGGGATGAAAGTTGCCCTACCTATATGAGGTGAGCCTGGTAAGTTCTCATGATTCCATGACATTAGACAGTTTCTAGAAATGGAAGAACAAGCTATTATCTCTTCCTATTTAGAAAAATATCAAACATGTAACTTACTATTCACTAGTCCCTGTGCAAACTGTACCTTGCACAGAATTGTTAATATATACTGAATTAAATATATATTTTATATATACAATATAGTTATATATTCTTACATATAACATAATGTAAATATATAATATATGTTGAATTAAATTGATCATGGGTAGAGTTTTTAATTTGAAACAAAAAAGCTATATGTTAAAAAAACGATGAATATATTTTATCTAAAAAGTATACTACTGGGGCCAGGTAGATTACACAGTGGAGAGAGTACTGACCCTGGATTCAGGAAGACTTGAGTTCAAATCTGGCCTCAGACACTTGGAATTTACTAGCTGTGTGACCCTGGGCAAGTCCCTTCACCCCACTGGCTCGCCAAAAAAAAGAACCACTGCATCTCTGGGGGCAGCTTGGTGGTGCAATGGATAGAGCACTGGCCCTAAAGTCAAGAGGAACTGAGTTCAATTCTGGCCTCAGACACATAACACTTACTAGTTGTGTGACTTTGGGCAAGTCACTTAACTTCATTGCCTAGCCCCCGTCCCCCAAAAAGGGTATACTATTAATTCAAGCTCTTTCTGATAAAATAAATAACAGCACTATAATTCAGCCTTTAGAGTCCTTTAGTGTAAGAATACCTTGAAAATTCATTTGATATATAATTTTAGTTAATTTAATCCACATTTATGGCTAAGCTGAGGGGAGATACAAAGAAAAATAAATAAGACTGGTTCACCATCATGGAGCTGATGAATTATAAGAGGGTGGAGTGGGGGAGAGGTGCAAATGTATTGCACCCCTAGATATAACAAAGTGGAATACAATACTTGCATAAAGTAAAAAGTGCTGAGATCAAATGGAACAAATTACTTTCGACCCAGGGGAATCAGGAAAGGCTTATTGTACTGGGCCCTGACTGGGTAGGAGGTGATGATGATGATGATAGCATTTATATAGTACTTCAATTTCATTTGATTCTCACAACAACCCTGGGAGATAGGTGCTATTATTATTCCCATTTTACAAATCAGGAAACTGAGACAGACAGATTAAGTGACTTGCACAGGATAACACAGTAAACATCAGAGGCCATATTTGAACTCAGGTCTTCCTGAAACCAGGTTTAGCCCTCTATCTATTACACCACCTAAAAAGGCAGAGATGGGAGGCAGAAAACATTCTAGTTATAGAATCTCTAGTTATAGAGATAAACAACTATACAGAAGTGGGAAAGTATAAAGCATATTTAGAGTATGGTGAGCAGTTCACTTTCACTGAAGTACAGAGTTGTAGGCTAGCAAAGTATTGTGTACTATCTATTATCATGGAAATGGAGGTGATTCAACTGAATCATACCGGCAGAGGAATGCACTTAGGGACATTGTATGGTCATGATGTTCTGTTAATATATTTAAGAAGGGAAAGCATGCCTCCATTTGTGGGTATATTATGTGATTGGTCACATGACTCTTATTCTTAACCCTTTCCACCTTAGGAGTGAAAGAGAATAAAATTCCATCAAAGAATGAAAAAAGCAAGGCTGAAATAGACTTTGTGACTAGGATCTCCCCTTCCCTCTGCCCCACAAGTGTCTTTCGTGTATTATGCCTGTGTCCTGATTCTCTGGGAAAGCAGCCAAAGATGTGTTTGTTATCTGTTTTCTAGTCCCTTTGGTATTTCACGCATTGTAGCTGTGCTTGGAGTAGTATATTCAGTCAGTCACACTTTAGGAGTAAATTTGTGATGAATCTATAATTCAGATTCAGTGACCAGTAATGCTACTAAAAGCCATGGCAGCTGAACTGGGAGAGCAGGAAGGCAGCTGCTCTTGTCAAAAGCCCTAGTGAGAGTGTTAACTCCTCTTCCATTTTCAGGATGTCTATAGATAGCATTTTTTTTAACATAGAGCCCAGAGATCTTAGCTGGTATTTCTAAAATGGCTATTAAATACTGGTTGTAGTGCTGAGTTTCTTGACAGCGAGGAAAGCAAGAGGATATGGTAAAACCTTACTGTGGCAAAGCTACATAGCCTTGGGAAGTCTGGGTAGCTGGGTGGCTTTCTGTGTGAGTGTGGGGGTAGGGGGGAGGGGTGTATTTGTGTTTCCTCCATACTGTTAGTGTCTTTGGAAAGAAAAGTTTAATGGGCTATGCAGAAAAGGGTTGAGATCTTAAGTGAAAAGTAATACCAGTGTTTGAGTGTTGATGACAATTCTGTGTCACAGGGTCTGTGACAGCTATATTCCTGACACACAGTAGTTGGTGGACCCTGACAAGTTGTAGTAAGTATTTTGAGACCCTTCCCTTTTCTAAAGGGAGAGTCTGAGAGGGATTCATAAAGTTATATAAAAAAAGTGTTTAGAGAAATTGCTTTAACAAGTTACAAATGATTTGTAATCAGTACATCAATTATTTGCAATTAAACATGTTTTGAATTGCTTGAGGTGGTTTAAAATCATTGTTTCTTAAGGAGTTTAAACATTCTACTTAAAATTTTACCTCTTTACATATTTACCTTCAAAAACCTTTCTTCATATATAGTGGAAAGAAAAATATCAGCCTCTTCACCAATAGGCCAAAGATAAAATTCAATGCAAATGATCACAAATTGATTTAATAGAGACTAAAATTCATGAAGTTTATTATGCTAAATCTTGAAAATTACTGAACTGAACCTAGACAAATAAAGGGATGCAACATTATTTCTTTTACTTAAAGTGAGAGTCATCAATTATTTTGGGGGGGGGAAATGTAAAAAAAGATTTAAAAATTTGTTCCTTTTACATTTCAGAGCTTAGATAAATGAAATAAAGCAATCTGTACTTTCCTCAAATACAAGAACAAAGGGACCCTAGTTAGAGCTATGGAAAGGCCTATTTCAGAAAGCAGCTGGGCAGGATTTCCTTGCAGGAATAGCTCTTAATGTATGGGGGAGGGCAGCAGTGGGAGATTTAAGTAAAAACAGAAAAAGGGAATAATTAGAATAAATTATTTTAAAATGTATTGGAAAACCACCAAGAAAAAATATATTGTAGGATAAACATCTGTTTGTGCTGAACATGATAGGGACCTTGATGGGCTTTGTGGCCTTCTGTCCTTAGATGCCCTGGATTTCTATCTTCACTTCTATTACTTAGAATATCCAGAAAGTGGCCTATTTAAGGCTAGGAAAAACTCCAATAGCAGGGTTACCTCTAGCTAAATAATGTTTGACAGTACTAAACCAAACAGAGGGGAATACTAAATCTACGTGCAGAATTGCCTTGCTCTATTTGTACAGATTTTTCCACAACACTGGATATTCATAACTTGATTATCAAATGACCAGATGTCACCCTTGAGAGAATGACTTTTCAATTCTATATTCCTTGGTCTCTGGGAGCAAAGTACAGAAAGCTAAAACATTCCATTTTCTTATGATCAGGGGTAGAAATAGAAAACGTTTTCCATTCGGTGACTGTTCCCAAAGAGTTCATATACTAGTGAGGGAAATAAGATACATAAATAACTACAATACAATAGATCTCTTAAAATTGAAATTAATTAGTATACTCCAATAAACTGAGAGGAAGACTAAGACATAGGAATGCCAAAGTTTTAAAACCTAGGTCTGATAATAGTTACTCAGTACCTTTAAATCAAATTACTTAAGAAAAAAAAATTAGGAGAGGGAGAAGGGCAAAAGTTCACAGGCATCAGTTTCCTCAAATGAATAATGAGAAGAAAACAAGGTCACAATGGCACACTTGTACCCCTTGACCCCACCCAGCTTGATGTTCTGATTTTTTCATGTCCTCCATAGCTGTTTCTAGGTCTGCCTTACTACAAATTGCCTGCTTAACACCTACTTCACAGGAGAGATGGAAAGAGTATTTGCTATGACATCAGTGTGTTATAAAGACACTGCTTTGTCACTATAGAAAAAGTCCCCATGAGAAGTACAGAGTACCACCAGAATCCAAAGGAGTGGTTTTGTATGTCTGCCTCACAGCTCTTTTATGTCCTTTCATCTTTCAGTACAGTACTTTGCATATTATAGATACTCAGTAAATCTTTGCTAAATTGAACAGAAAATCAGGATACCTTTCCTTTTCTCTCTATAGTTACTAGATAAATCATGTATAAATATATATACTTCTTCAAAGAGACACAATTTAGATCTATATTTGAAAATAAAACTGACAAATGTAAAAGTGATGTTTGTACTTCAACTTCCTAATTGCAGCAAGTCATGCAATTTTTCAAAACTATGCATTCTTGTATGGAGCTGTCTCCAGAGAGTACATGCCTTTGTTTCTATCACTGGCCCATAGATGTGTGCATGGTATTTTGACTCCCTCAATTCTCCCAGTAAAGCCAACTGATGACTTAACAGATCATACAGAATAAGTGGCCATTTGGGAAATGTTCTTTTGAAAGCAGCTTACTAAGGATGAGGATAAGAGTAAACATGACCAAAATGACCAAACCTATTCTAGCCTACCTAGCTAATGAGTAAGTCTAGACAGACAGACTGATAACTATGCTTCTTTGGGCTATAAGTGTATATATAGGGATGTGACCCTCAATGCAATTATCATAAGAAATGACAAAGTCATGGGTTGACCTGGAGAAGAACATTATGTTCTCTTTTCCTACACTGAGTATCTGGTTGCTCTATAATCTGTGCACTGAAACAAAATGGGGTCTTAAATAAAGAACTTGGGATGTTTTTATTTTCTCCAACATTATGGTTAAAAAAGAAATTTTGTAATGCGTTTGGCTTTGTAGGACAGGGTTACGCTTTCTCCAATTCAACTTTATCTGAAAAAATAAATAAAAGCAAAATCTCCCTGACATCTTAACAGTTAAATATACAATTGTCATAAAAGGCTTCTGACATTAATCTTGAAGCTAGATAATGTTCCCATGCATAGTGTTTCTTCATTTTATGGGTATAGTTGTTGTTGGAGGAGCCCCAACATATAAAGGTTGATGCTTGTGAATGTGTTGAAAAACGCTGGAACTATACCATGCAATGACAGCTATCAAAATGTCAGCACTTCAGTGTCACATTCAGTCAAGATGCTTTAAAATGCAAACGTTTAAATAAGGACTATGTTAAAAAGAGAACCTTGAGACTTCATTTACCTTTGTATAAAATGGGGCACTTTTCTTTTAACCATACCCTTTCTGCAGAGGCAAGAATTAGAAAACAAAGCCCAGAAGATAATCCTACATTTTAATCAAACACACACACACACACACACACACACACACACACACACACAGGCCATTTCTGGAGCTGCACAATATAGCAGAAAGAACACTATTATGCAAGTCAGAATATTTGGTTGTGAGTCCCACTTCAATACTTTAACGTTACTTTCAATATATTTGTATATCATTTAAAAGGTTACAAAGAACTTTCCCCAAGTAAACATGTAAAGGTGGTAATAAAGATAGTATTATTCCTATTTTAGGGAATTTGAAAGTCAGAGGGACATGATCTGATGATTCCAGAGACTTTTTGAAGAGCACAAAAGTATTAAGTATTAGAACTACAATTTGAACAATTCAGGACTTTTTTCTACAAACCCATTTTTTCTTCTACCATGCCATGCTACATTTACAAGCTGTCTGGCCCTGGGGTAAGTCATTTAACCTTTCTGCAATTAACCTTTCTCCAATTCCTGATTCGTAAAACGGAGGTGATTAACATTTGTACCATCTATCTCATAGTGTTGTAAGGAAATCTCAAAGCTAAAGTAATATGAGTTGTAATTGTTGCTATTGCCTTATGCTAACATTCAGCCTTCAGATAAATTTAAATTCTTTTATAATTATTGTTACTATTTAACATTCACAGTTGGTTTTGAAGAAACAGTTTCTGAGTTTAGAGGACTCCCAAAGAAGGTCAGTCCATAGGCTTTAGGAGGCTTTAAGCCACTTGCTCCGAGTATGGGGATTTTATTTTGGTATGCATGCAATTTTCCAAAATAACTAAGAATCCTAGAGATCTCTGAAAGTGACCTATTCAACAAGATGGAATAATAATCCAAATCTAGCAAGTTAAAACTTAGTGGACAGTTAAATGTAAAGGCCCATACTAAGGTCCAAAAATATCTATTTTCAAAGTACAAGCTGCAAGAAGTATGGCTACATAATATTTTGTGTGAAAAAAATTTGGTTTTTGTTTTGGAAATTTCCTTTTTGAACTGCAAGCTCATTAAAGCTGCATTAACACCTACGTGGTACACAGAACAGGGAAGTGATAATCTTATTGAATGTATTCTATCCTGGTCAGAGTATCTCTGCAGCAACAGAGTATCTGGACAATACTTTCTAAGGATGGCACTGACAAGTTAGAGAATATACAGAGAAGGCCAACCAAGTTGGTGAGGAGCCTTCAGATAGTAACATGTAAGTTTTTATTGAAAGAACTAGGGATTTTTAGCCTGGAAAAGAGATTTGTGGTATGATAGTAATCTTCAAGTATTTGTAATCTAAGTGTCAGACTCTAGCCCAGAGGTTCTCAAACTTATTTGGCCTACCACCCCCTTCTCGAAAAAAAAAAAATTACTCAGTGCCCACCTGGAAATTCACTTTCTTTTTCTTTTCTTTTTTTTGGGGGAGACTCAGCATTTTTTTAATTATTAAAACTTAAATGCATAACAAAAGAAAAAGAAACATTATAAATTTATATATTAAAACTTAAATATAAAACAAGAAAAGAAAAAAAATGTAATGTGCTCAGAAGAACGTAAGAGAGGATTCAAAATACATTGAAATAAATTTCCATTAAAAGAAAGCCTATATTACTACATGTTGTGCTGAGAGCTGTCCATCTTTTTTTTTTTTTTTGCTTTCTTGTAAGTTTTCTTTTGTTCTCTGCTCTACACTTTTTACTCTGTTCTTTTCTCCCCCTTCCTCTTGCACCCCACCACGGTACAATCAAGCATGATTATATTTATATAGAGATATTGATATATACATACATGTATACATATATGCACATATATACATACATAAACATATGCTTTCCCTAACAGATTCTACTCCTAATCTTTATTTTTATGTTTGTGTATATCTCTTATTTTCTATCCTTCTTGACTCCTCTACTTTATTTCTACTCACTACCTTGCCCTCCTATTACTTAACCTACTCCCCCCCTCCATGGATCACCCCATCCTCCCATTCCCATTAATCTAAACACTTTTCCATATCCCCCCTTTAACCTATTCCCTCATCCTCCCCTCTAAAGATCCCTCCCTTATCATCTTACTCCTCCCTATCCCCTTTGAATTTTATTTCTTTCTAAATTTAGAAGACTTATATACTCTTCTAGATGTATGCGTATTGTTCCCCTCTTAAACTCATTTCCAATGAAAGTAGATTTCCAGAACTAATAGCCCTCCTTTCCCATCTAATTCCTCTGTATCAGTCCTTCCTCTTGCACCTCATTTGTATAAGATATTTACTCTTTTTAGTTGTTCCTGAATGGTTTTACTTTTTGAAGTCATATCATATTCAGGTCTACCCCACTCTTTCTTATGAACTACCCAATTACTAATAACAATCTTAGATATACATTTTACATTTTTCATACATAAAAGGTAAGCCATCTGTCCTTATTGAGTCCCTTGTAATTGGTCTTTGGTATGTACCTTATGTTTCTCTTGGCTCTTGTATCTCTAATCTTCTATTAAGTTCAGGGTTTTGTTTTTGTTTTTTTTTTTTTAAATAGTCCTTAAAGGCTGAAAATTCAACAATTCATTAAATGTCCTTTTTTTTTCCATTCAGAATTATTCTTAGCTTTGCTGGGTATGATTTTTTTTAAGGCAATTGGGGTTAAATGACTTGCCCAGGGTCACACAGCTAGTAAGTGTCAAGTGTTTGGTCTGAGGCTGGATTTGAACTCAGGTCCTCCTGAGTTCAGGGCCAGTGCTCTATCCACTGCACCACCTACCTGCCCCAGGGTATGATATTTTCAACCTGAAGCCCAGTTCTTTTGCTCTTTGATATATAGCGCTTCAAGACCTGCGGTCTTTTAGTGTTGCCACTGCTAGGTCCTGTGTGATTCTAACTGTGGCATCACCATACGTAAATTTTTTTTTTCTTGTTGCTTGTAATATTTTATCATTGAGCTGGGGGTTTCAGAATTTCACTATATTATTCCCATGGGTTTTCCTCGTAGGATCTCTTTCAGGTGGTGATTGGTGGATTTTTTCTATTTCTACTTTCCTTTCTTGTTCTAATGCTTCAGGACAATTTTCTTTAATTATTTCTTGTATTGTATCAAGATTTTTTTTTTGATCATTACTTTCAAGTAGTCCAATTATTCTTATGTTTTCTCTTCTTAATCTGTTCTCCAGATCAGTCATTTTTCTTATGAGATGTTTCACATTATCTTCTATGTTTTTCATTCTTTATATTTTAATTATTTATCAATCTCTTATATTTTCACTGGCTTCCCCTTGCCCAATTCTGATTTTCAAGGAGTCATTTTCTGCCTTAGGATGCCTGTTCTGCCTCTTCTCTTATTGATTTTTACTGTTCTATGTTTGCCCTGAGGCACTGTTTTAACTTTTCTGTGGAGAAAAATCTTGAGAGCTTCTGACTTACTCCGCCATCTTCCCAGAATCCTCTCCTCAAAAATCTACTTTTTTTTAACCCTTTAATGTTTTTTAAAAAAATCTGTGTCATTTGAAATACACACACACACACGTATATAACTCAAAATGATGCATCTTAAATTTAATAATTTATTGTAAATTTGTAGGTTTTTTCCTGCATTGAAATTTTGATGATGTAATATTGCATCATGTAACCATATAGTATAATACTGTAAACAAGTCATTACACCCACATATTCCTGCTGATGCATGCTGGCCTTCTCGACAATGCATGACACACTGGTCTGCCAACATTTGCTTGTTAAGACCTGTTGGTGGACTTGACCACCGATCAGTTATAACTTGCACTTTGTGTGTTTATTTGGAAAATAATGTAATCACTACAACTTTAACTCTGTTACATAACAGATGAAACATGTACGAACGCTTTTTCAAAATTTTCTTATCTTCTTTCCTTATGCTTCCACTGCCCCTTTATTTTTATTCAATGCCCCCTAATTACACCTGAGGCTACTACCCCTTCCCCCCTCCACTGGTCTAGTGCCCCAAAAGGGGTGGTATCGCTCACTTTGGGAGCCTCTGTTAGCCTCTGACTCAATTCCTGTCACTGAGGTTTTCAACAATTACCCCTTCACTCACAATAAAGAAAAAATTGATATCTTTTGTTTTTATATAACCTTAAATTCCTAATAAATGCCTTTACCTGCCACCAACCCAAGAGCAATCCACTTATAACAAAGGATAAAAAAGAGGAAAATAAAGTTTTGCCTGCCCACAATGTCCCCTCTACCCCTCTACCTCCACATACACACAAAGAAGGGAGGGCAATATAATTTTATATCTCTTCTTTTGGGCCAGTCTTGGCCACTATAATTTCAGAGAATTGAGTTTTGATTTTTTTTTTGATGTTATCTTTTCTATTTATATTGTTGTAAGCATTGTGCATATGGGGCAGCTAGGTGGGCAGTGGATAGAGTGCTAGGACTGGAGCCAGGAAGTTATTGTTGTTGTTCAGCTGTTTTTGAGTTGTGTCCAATTCTTCATGACCCCTTTTGGGTCTTTTTCTTTTTTTGGTAAAAATACTGGAGTGGTTTGCCATTTCCTTCTCCAGCTCATCTGACTGATGAGGAAAGTGAGGCAAACAGAATTAAAAGACTTGCTTAGAGTCACATTGCCAGCAAGTGTCTCACACTGGATTTGAACTCAGATCTTCTTGACTCTAGGCAGCTAGATGGCACAATGGATATTGTTCTGCGCCTGGAGTCAGGAAGATCTGAGTTCAAATCCTGCTTCAGACACTTACTGGGTGTGTGACTCTAAGCAAGTCACTTAATTCTGTTTGCCTCAATTTCCTCATCGGGCAGATAAGCTGGAGAAGGAAATGGCAAACCACTCCAGTATCTTTTCCAAGAAAACTCCAAAAGGAGTCATGAAGAGTGGGACAAAACTGACCCAGTTCTACTCACTTTATTTTGTACATATGTGTATATGTCTTCCCCTACTTTACTGTATTCATCATCATATTCACATTTTCTTACAACACAGTAATATTCCATTTCATTTATGTACCACAATAACCTATAGCTATTGCTCATGACAGGCATCTAATTTGTTTCACACTTTTTGCTACTACAAAGAGGACCGCTATAAATATTTTGACATAGATG
This sequence comes from Vombatus ursinus, assembly GCF_900497805.2. Lineage (NCBI taxonomy): Eukaryota > Metazoa > Chordata > Mammalia > Diprotodontia > Vombatidae > Vombatus > Vombatus ursinus. Next base: position 18,597,841 of record NW_020948840.1, read on the forward strand.
AGGCTTTTTAAAAAAAAATAATCACTGATCTATTTGAAGGCATGAAAAATCTTATTTGTTTGTATTTGTAGCTCTAGTATTTAGTATAGTGGGCATTTAATAAATACTGTATCTACCCATTGATTTAGCTCCTTCTCCCTTTCTCTTTGCCTCCTTCCCCCATCCTCAGAGTTTCAAATATGTCCTAGTACATATTGTCTAACAAATTGCTCTACTTCTATCTATCTATCTATCTATCTATCTATCTATCTATCTATCTATCT
>NW_020948840.1:18598113-18674552 GCF_900497805.2 Vombatus ursinus
TCTATCTATCTATCTATCTATCTATCTATCTATCTATCTATCTATCTATCTACATCCAGAGATTAGAATTGTGTCTGACACATAGTAAATGTTTAATAAATGCTTTTTCTATCTATCCATCTCGAGCGTTTAATACAAGGCGGGCCATACAGTATGTGCTTAATAAGATATTTCTTGATTGATTTCCTCAGGGTAAGCACAACAACCTCCCAAAAAGAAATCAATAAACAAATGTTCCCTTTGAAACCTCTAAACATCTAGTAAGCCAACACAGAAATCAGTGTATTAATATAGGATGAATGGTCAAGATACTGTAATCACAGCTAAATTGGTCCAAGGAATCCTTAAATTTTGCATGTTTAGTTTTTCAATCATTAAAATAGGAAATTTAACACTGACCTCTGTTGCAAGGGTAGTGAGTATTTAATATGTCCCTTTAGGGCTTTCAGTTGAAAGACACTACAAGTAAAAAGTATCATTATGTTAATTACTATTATTATAAAATTCCCAGCCTAGACTAGCTATATTCCAAATTCTAATGTACAGTGATTCATGATCTAGGAAGATGCTTTCTAACTATCACATGTAGAACTACTGCCCTTGGAAAGGTGGACAACTCTTACGGGATGACTATTCCCCCAAAGAACAACCAATAACAAAATTTTTAAAAGATAACAATGACCTAGGTTTCAACAATTATTGAGGCATTCTGAAGAAGCTAATTTCCTCAGCAAGGAAAATGGATTATCAGTGAAAGGTATTAGTCTAACTTAACATCTAACAAAGAGATACTGAAAAATCACCTCAAAGATATAAAATTAGGTAGAGAGTATGAATATGAATGACCAGATTTATTTTTCAAAAACTCGATTCTCCAAGAACATAAATGTACTGAGTAACTATAGCAGGACTAAAGACTTGTTGTTGTGATCAAAAGAGATGTATAAGTAATTGTTTCAGATCTTAGAAGATCTTTTTTTTTTAATAGGCTCAGAGAAAAGGAGCTGGAAGGGACCCCAGAAGCTATCTAATCTAATCCCATCATTTTACAGGTGAGAAAACTGAGGCTCAGAGATATTGAGGACTTGTCCAAGGTCATACAGGTTATTAAGCATAAAAAGAGGTATTTGAACTCAGGTCCTCTGACTCTAGGGCCAGTGTCTTCCCACAGCCCAGGCATTCAAGTATTTGACTATGGAGTCATGGCTAGTCAGGCTAGTGTCTTATTGCTATTAGGACACAGCTTGATTCAGTGAACTAAAAAGTACACACACACACACACACACACACACACACACACACACACACACGAATTTGTTTGCTGCTTATTTTACAAAAATACCTAGGGGCCCCAAAAAGGATCTGTACATTTCCTATTTGGTGAATGTTCCCAAAAGAACCCCAGAATTTGGGGATTCTGAGACTGTGTACATGATGGTCCTGTAAGTATCCTTCACTAAATGAATGGTTTAACGTGATATGGTAGTATTCAAGGTAATGTTCTCTTTCTCGGCTCACCTCTAATACCTGAGACATTTATTAGCCCAAATGATACACTAACTTCAACATATGAAATTACTGGGCCATTGCTTCTGAGTAGTAGAAGCCAGACAATCCCACTGCACTATCAACACACTGCTATAGCAGAAACTAAAGACTTGCCCCCAAAGAAAGCAAATGTCATAGAGAACTTACCAAGGAAAGTTTCCATTCTAGTGGCACTGAGTCACTGAATCAACTGTGCATGTTTACAATGACATTTCTAAAACCATGGTTGGTTTAGAGGTACATGCAATGTAATGGTAAAAGCAATGTCCCATGCTTATTATAATAAATTACCTATATGCACATGAATGGTATGAGGGAGAAGAGAAAATTTTTGGATTGGAGTAAATGCTTCTTTATAAGGTATAGTAGAATAAGCAATGGCTGTAGGAGTCAGAGGTCCTGGGTTCAAATCTCAACTCTGCCATTTACTACTTATGTGCCCTTGGTTAAGTCACTTACCCTCTTTGAGCCTCAGTTTCCTCATCTATAAAATCAGGGGCTTGGACCAGATGACCTCTAAGGACCCTTAAGGTTCTGTAGCTATGATCCTATAGATAGTCATAACAACAGTACATTATTTACCCACTAATTTACTAAGAAGGGGAGGGGGAATTTCTTATCAAGTCCTCCCGAGCTTCTGCCTCTTTGGAACTAGAACAGTATTTACTCATTTCATTAACAAGCTGAAGAGAGGAGAATAAAGTGACTAAACTGTTAATGGAGGCATAGAGAAGTGAGGCTATTTCTCCTGGGAATGAGGAATATTGTGTATTTGTACTTTAGAGAGACGAGAGGAGGTATAAATAATTCCAAAACCCCAACATTCTGATCCAGTCAAACTAGATTACTCACTTATAGATTATCTTCTAATAAAGAGTCCTTTCCTGTCTAAAGGCTGCAGTTTTAAATATAAACTCATACCAGAACATTAAGAAAATATTTTTAAACAGACAACTTAGTGAATTTTTAAACAAGAATTTAACCACACATACTAATGCTTGGGCTTCAGAAATCAGGAGAATATGATGTAAGCTACTGCCATGAAAGGTTAGTAGTTAAATAACTGATGCTTCTTCATACAATATATGTTGTATGTTTCATGCTGTCTGCCTCTTCTTCATTGTTCTAGGCCCTGAGGCTGGTCCTATCTTGTTAATGATTTGCTATTGTGACCCTAGACAAAGTGATTTAACCCCTTTACCCAAGAAGTCTTCTCCGTAAAATGTAGTAATAACATAAGTCTTTGATGAAAGACACTATACAAAACCTAGTAAGATCATTAATCATTAAGATGTGTAACCTAAGGCATTAATGCACTTTGTAACATGCAAAGGTGCTAATAATTCTCTAATAAATATGCCATGGCAAGGGCTGGTCCAAAGGTGCCAATTTACTGAGGTAAAAGGTCAACAAAGGCTAAAGTGCTAAGAGAATTTCAGTAAAGCAGACAGGGAAGGAATGTCAATTCTCTATTCAGTTAAGCTAAGTAAAAAAGGAACTAAGAGATACTGTGGAATACAAAGAGCACCAAAAAGAGGCAGTGTGATGTAGCAGAAAGAATAAACAGACTAAAAATTAGAAGTAATGGGTAGAGGTTGTAAAAACACAAATAGAGACTTGATGGAAAGAAAAAATTAAAACTATCCAAACATAGAACAGATTTCTTTGGGAAATGGTGCTTTCTTGCTTAGTAGAGTTCTACTCTAACACAGCTCAGATTGTCAAATACGCCATCATGGAGATTCTATCTCTCTCTCTCTTCTTTTTTTTTAGTATGTGTTGGACTAGATGGCCACTGAGGTCTTTTCCAACTCTGAAATTCTCTACTCTTGATGAGCTGTGTTACTTAGTTGTTTGACCAAAGGTAAAATGGAGGTATTAGTCCTACTTATTTTACAGGACTGTTGTGAGATGCCAATGAGATAATGGATGTACATACATATTGAAAATCCTAAAGGGCTTTACAAATGTAAATTATATAATAGTAGTAGTAGTAATAATAATAATAGTAATAATGATCATAGAAAATCAATATAAGTAAGAAAGCACCAGGAGATGACTAAATGGGAGTGACTGAAACCAGCATACCTGAAGATTAGAGATAAGATTGTACTCAGCATTACCTAACATAACCCAATTTATGAATGTTTCCATGCCCTAGTGGCTGGAACCTTCTCTAATACCTGGGGAGTGGCTATGCCTACAGTCCCTCCTGTAATCCTAGTCCACTATCCTGTGGAAGTACTTCTTTCCATTGATACAGATCCTAATGCTGCTAACTAGGGAGTCAGCACTGCTGAGGAGAGGGTCTTAACCAACCTTGCATCTTAAACCTGTCCTGTATAACTTCCCTCTAGTCATTCTTCTATCAGTAATATCCGTAGAGGCTTCTACCTTCACAGATGCTAAACCCCTTCCCCTACAGCAGTATGAGCATACCACTCTCCCTTCTCCTGCCTTTATACTGGCAAGATATGTGTATTAGATATGTGCTCAAAGAATAGCAAACACATATTATTAGTATTAAAGAGCTTTAATCATGGGTTAAGTAAGCTTTACAACCCAACTACCATTTATAACATTGTTCCTATGAGAAGACAGGTTTCAAATTACAAACAAATGACATAGAAACACATAGTAGAACCCAACTTTTTCAAAAGATGCGGAGCTACTTATGTATATGCTAAAAGCGAGCTTTAAAAAATGGTTGAATTAGTCTTGGCAAGGTATCAAAGTAGATGCTTCTGAAGTGTATCAGAAATCTGAAGGATCAAAGACTTGGAATAGAAAGAGACCTTAGAGGTTATCTAGTTTAATGCCTAAATTTTGCAGATGAGTACACTAAAACCCCAAGAGGTTAAGTGACCTGCCCAATATCACATAGCTTGTAAGTAGAAGAGCCAAGATTTTAATCTTATCAAGTGGCAGACCAGGGATTTAAGCCCAAATTATCTGACTTCAAGGACAGATCCAAATTTCTTTCCACTGCACTATAGTGCTTCTCAATTATTGGGAACTACAAAATCCAACATATCAGAAGTGGTACTGAATTACCAAGACACCAGAGCCATTGTTAGCTATAAACCTAAAGGACTTTAGAGTGACAAATACAAAATCAGTCTCTTGTTACACATCATATTCTTAAATATGAAATAACCAATATCTTAAATGTTTGAGATATATGAATATAGAAATCAAATATTCCTAATATTTCTGGAACTCTCTTCCTAGCATGAAGTTGAGAATCTGAAACCCTTATACCTGAGATGACCAAAGTCAAAAGTTGGGTCTTAGAGGAAGAGTGATTAGTGTAAGCTAAAGAAAGGCCTAATGTTTGAACAGGTGAGAACGCTGGTTTGGAAGCTTGCTAAATGAATCCCCTATGAGGATGTCACAAAAATAATACTAACAGGGAGACCAACCAAGATAGTGAAGTATAAAGAAGTAGTATAGCCAAGCTCTCCCCACAACTATTACGCAAAGATCCAGAAAATATACCAGAGCAGGTCTTGATTGGGAAATCTAAGAAAAAATATTATAGTGACTCATTTTTCCAGACAAGGTTGGTATCAGAAGATGGAAAAAGAAGTCTATGGACCTGGGGAGAGGATCTAGCTAGGAATGCAGCATGCAGAGCTTTTAAGCACTGGGGATTGAATGAAGGCTTGCTGGCTGCTGTTCAATCAGGACAATAAATGGTCCCAGATCCAACACAGAAGTCTCAGAGTTTATGCAGGGAACAGGAACAGGTGTCACCTGGTGTCACTTATCTACAGCTTGGTCAAAGATGCAGTGGACACTGAGAAGGGGGCTTGTACCTAGAGCTGATTCCAGGACAAGGAGCTGTCACAGCTGTGTACTGAGGTAGGAGTAGGTACAAAAGTATACAGCAGCTATGTGGCTCTGGTCTTAAGAGTAAAACAGAAGATCAGATTTAGTCCTTAGCCCAATCTGAAACCTGCAAGAGAACAACTAGTGCAAGGAGCCCTGTACAAAGGAGAACTATAGTCCTGTTACTCTGAACTTGGAGAACCTTCAGCTGGCTAACTGTGGTAAAGTCTAGCAGCACTTCACTAGAGTTCCAAGTAGGAGCAACTCACAGTTGTACTGCTCAGACCTAAACCCAGGTCAGGAACTCAAAGAGTTCAGATCAGGAGGGAGACTCTCAGACTTCGCTTCGGATTAAATTACTTTGTGCACAACGAAAGCTACCAGTTCTGCATCTCGAACTGTCGCTGAAATCTTCAAATAACCCAATTGTCAAGAACTCAAGAAAGCAGCAGCAGGAATAAAAAGGATTATCATCATTATCATCATCATCATCATCTATATGGCACTTTAACATCTGCAAAGCCAACAACAATAATCATATGATCACATCAATAGATGTGGAAAATACTATGACAAGGTACAATACCCATTCCTAATAAAATGGTAGAAATGAAAGGAATAAACAGATCTTTCCTTAATAAAACCAAGAACCAGCATCATCTGTAACAGGGATAAACTAAATGCCTTTCCAATAAAATTAGGAGTAAAGCAAGGATGTATATTATCACTAGATACAACAATGAGATAAGAAAAAGAAATTGAGGTAATAAGTATAGGTAAAGAGGAAACAAAAGTATACTTTTTTGGGGGGAGGGGGGAAGCAATTGGGGTCAACTGACTAGCCCAGGGTCATACAGCTAGTAAGTGTCAACTGTCTGGTCTGAGACCAGATTTGAACTCAGGTCCTGGGCTGGTGAACTCCAGAGCCAGTGTTCTTTCTACTGAACCACCTGGCTGCTCCCAAAAGTATAACTTTTGAAGATGATAATTTACTTAGAGACCTCTAAAGAGCCAACAAAATTAACTGAAACAATTAATGACATTAGCAAAACTACAGAATATAAAACAAATATACACAAATTGTCAGTAATTATGTACATTACCAACAAAACCCAGCATAAAGGGATAGAGAAATTCCATTTGAAGTAACTACAGAAAATAAAAAAGACATAGGAAATTAGCTACTAAGACACACACAGGAATTGTATGAACACAACTACAAAATGCTCTTTACACAAACAAAGACAGAGCTAAAAACCTTGGAGAAATATTAATTGCTTGGGGGAGGTCAAGTTAATACAAAAAAATGACAATACTGCCTAAATTAATTTACTTATTCAGTGTCATACCAATCAAATGGACATATTCATCAATGTCAAACCAATTCAATTGACAAAGGGTTACTTTGTAAGAGCTAGAAAAAAATGATAAAATTGATCTGGAGGAATAAAAGGTCAAATATACCAAGGGAATTAATAAAAAAAAAAAGTGAGAAGATTTAGTATTTGGTAGCTAAGAAAAATCTCCCTATTTGACAAAACTCTTAGGAAAATGGGAAAGTAGTCCAGAAATTAGGCTTAGATTATCTCATATCACATTATACAATACAATATAAACAAATATATGACCTTAATATTAAAGATCATACTGTGAAAAAAGTAGAAGAGAAACAGAGCATACACTTCTCACAGGTATGGATAGGACATTCTTAACCAAACAAGAGACAGAAGCAATTTTAAAAGAGAAAACAGATAAGTTTGACTATTGAAACTGAAAAGCTTCTGTACAAACAGCATTAATAATCTAAGACAAGAAGGGAAGTGGTTAAATGGGAGAAAATTTTTGTATCAAATCTTTCTAGTAAGAGTTCAGTGGGCAGCTAGGTGGTGCAGTGGATAGAGCACCGGCCCTGGATTCAGGAGGACCTGAGTTCAAATACAACCTCAGACACATAACACCAGCTGTGTGACCCTGGGCAAGTCACTTAACCCCATTGCCTAGCCAAAAAAAAAAAGAAAAGAAAAGAAAAAACAGGGAAAGATTTGCATGAAATAATGCAGAGTAAAACAAGCAAAACCAATAGAACACTGTGTACAATAAGAGCAATATTGTAAGGGGCAGCTAGGTGGCACTGATAGAGCACCAGTCCTGGATTCAGGAGGACCTGAGTTCAAATCCGACCTCAGACACATAACACTTACTAGCTGTGTGACTCTGGGCAAGTCACTTAACCCCACTGCCTAACCAAAAAAAAAAAAAAAAACAACAACAACCAAACAAACAAACAAAGAGTTTGGTATCCAAGTTATATAAACAATTAATAAATATGTGTAAGACTACTAGCCAGTTTCTAGTAGACAAATGGTCAAAGAATATGAACAAACAGTTCTCAAAAGCACAATTGCAAAGTATTTAAAACCACATGATAAAATGCTCAATCATTAATAATGAGAGAAATGAAAATCAAAACAATCCTATGGTTTTACCCGACACCTAGCAAATTGGCAAAAATTACAAAAAATGGCAATTAGTCAATGTTGGGGTAGTTATAGAAGGATAGGTACACTAATACATTGTTGGAGGAGCTGTGAAATGATACAACCATTTTGGAAAGCAATTGGGAATTATGCAAAAAAATGTGACTAAACTATCTACACCCTTTGAACCACTACACTACCGGGCTCATAAACCAATGACATGATTAATAAGAAAAAAGTCCCCATATAATACAAAAATATTTACAGCAGCACTTTTTGAGATAGCTCACAATTAGAAACAAAGTACATATCCGTCAACTGGGGAATGACTAAACAAATTTGTGGCATGAAATGTGGAACAGAATATTATTACCCTATAAGATGTGTATGATAACTGTAAGAAACACAGAAGGATCTATATGAACTGATGTGGAGTGAAGCAGAGTCAAGAAAACAAAATAGATAATTATTTAAAACAATACAAGTGGACAAAACAACCACACATGAAACAAAAGTAAATATAAAAAAAATTATAAAGATCAAGCTGGATTTGAATGGAGAAATATGAGAGAAGATCCTAACCGACTCGATCATGGAGGTGAAAGGTGCACAAGTGTTGATCATTTATGTTTTCAGACTTTTTCAATGAATCGATCAGTTTGCCTGAATTTTTTTCCCTCTCTAAAAAAGTAGTTATTTGCTATATGGGATGGCTCTCTTGGAAGGAGATGGGGAGAAATACTTGGGATAACTATGGTGATTTAAGAAACAGAAAATATCAATAAAAACTTACTTAAGAAAGAAAAAACAGTTAAAAAAAGGAAAGAAGTGAGAAGGAAAGGGGCCTATTAGTACCCAACATTACCTCAAACTCTACTACACAGCAGAAGAAGAAAAGAAAAATTTACCAAAAGACTAGATGTGTAGGATGAGCTAAAGATTTCTCCAAGGTTTCTATGATTTTAGAGAAATAGTTCCATTGTCCTTATAATGTGGAAAATCATGAATGAGGGTCATGGAGGGAAGATGAATGAACAGCATCATCTTTACTGTTTTCCTTGAGGTAACAGTATCCAGGATGACTCTTCTTTAGGTGGGTGCAATATAACCGTCCTGAAGGATACGGGGCCCAAAGAATATGCTTTGATGTGGATCTTTCACAACAGTGATCTATGAGGAAAAAGCACCAATACAAATTTCACTCTCCTTACTAGAAATCTGTGCAAGTTTTGAAATGAGAAGTATAACTACCACACCTGGCAATAAAATCTACAAGATCCTCAAGATCTTCTGATTCACTATAGTCAATTGTTATGGAGACCTGCTCTAGCGGCACTGGGAGAAAAAAACGAAAAAAGAAGAACCATGCAAAGAATGTTTTATATACCACAGCTGAAAAGGGAACTGAGGGGTGAATGTTTATCTATGGTAAAAATGTCAAGAGTTCAAGGACAAGAGGAGAGAAATGATATTTGTCAGTATGTGATCAATGACCTTAATAAACTCAATAGGGTTCAAGAGACAAAAACCTGATTGGAGAGAATTCAAGAAATGGCTGTCAAAAATTCATTCAACATTTGTAAATATTGCATCCAAGGAACTTAAAGGTAAAGAAGAAAAGATGGAACAATCATTGGATAATATTGAAAGGTTCAGGATCATTTTTTTAAAAAAATTTGTGTGAATGGCATATTACTTTTACTTACACTAGTCAAGTTTTCCCTTATAAAATTTTTTCAGTGCTTGTATATAATTATCTATATAAAGTGTAGATACATTTTCGAATGTAGTTCATACTTTCCTTACATAAGTGTCAACATTAGCATTATCTTCTAAGTTTCTCAAGAGCAAAGAACATTTCTAATTTGCTTCATATAATATTTAGCATGCTGTCATATGCAATTAAGCACTTAATAAATGTTCCTTGAGGATGAATTTGGAATGTGAAGATTAGTGACACTACAGTGTACATAATTATAAAATTTCTAGTATTATCAAAAAGTACATTCTTCTTAGTTGCAGTACAGTTCTCAGAAAAATGCTCAATTTATTTGCATGTTGTAAACATCCCAGGAACTCCTTCTAATTTAATACTTATTATCAAATTCCCCATTTACCAGGGTAAGGCAACATGGTACAATGGAAAAAATACCTAGGAGTAAAGAGGCCTGGGTATGAGTTCTATTAACTTGTGCTCTTTAGCAAGGTTACTTTGCCTCTTTAGGCTTTAATGTCATCTGTAAAATGAGGGAGTCACTAGATGACTTCTAAAATCTCTTTCAATTCTAACAATCCATGAATTTATAGAACCTATTTATTTATTTATTTATTTGGCTAGGTAATGGGGTTAAGTGCTTTGCCCAGGGTCACACAGCTAGTGTTATGTGTCTGAGGCTGGGTTTGAACTCAGGTCCCCCCAAATCCAGGGCTGGTGCTCTATCCACTGCACCACCTAGCTACCCCTATAGAACCTATTTAGAAAAAAGTTCATGAAGCTACAATGTGACTTCTTGGCTAAATGTTGCCCAGAAGCCCAAAAAATGAAGACTGAAGGTTCTTTACTTCAACTTTTCTCTAATAATTTCATGAATATTTTATGTCAATATAGAGATCAACTAATGATTTGCTTTGTTTCCTTCAATACAGCATTTGACATGTAAAATCATAGACATTTAACAATGTTCAAACTCAAGAGGACCATTATAAGACACTTACATTTAGGAGTCCCTTATGATCTTATGATTTTTTTCCTTTAAACATTCAAATATATTAAATGGCTCAATTTTAATTTAGATGAAGTTAAGGGAAAGGAAAAGTATTATGTCAGAGGAAAACATTAAAACATAAGTGCTGTCATCCTTTGGTCATTAAGCTCCTTTTCTCAGAAACACATGGCTGTAAAATTCTGTTCTACGATGAAAACTCGGCACAAGAGAGTTTTGCTTTGCATCGTAGTCTTCTAAGGAGAAAAAAAGGGAGGGGGCATAAGGGAGTCATTTGTTAATCAGTGAAAAGAAACTCATTAGAGTTCTATAGCTATTTCTTTTTTTTTTTCCACATGAAACTTGGCAGAAGTCTCTTGGTTATTGAAACTATCCACATAGGACAATGTCCACAGAATGGAAGAGCATTCATTAATAAGTTCTCATTGATACTTCTATTGTCAACTCTAATCACTTGTGGGCTTTAGTTGAACTCATTTGTACTTCTATTAGCAGTGCTAATAACTTGTTGGTTTGAATCAAAATCTTTTGCCGCCATTAGTATTCGTCAATGAATAATGAAGTGTTTGAATTTTAATAACCTCAGAATAATTCTGCACAGGATCATTACTAAAGGATTCTGATTCAAAATACTATGTTCAAATCATAACCTTTTAAGCATAATTTGATAAACAAGACACAGGGAAATGAAGTAAAAAAAAAAAATCCTTTTTCCATTAGCCCCAACCATGAGATTTTCCAAGGAAATAAAACAACACGGCATTTTGTTATCACACTATGGAATGACTTCAATGATTCCACAAATTAAAGGAGTAAGTTACATTCTAAAATGGTATTCTGGTATGTTGAGAGACAAGTTAGGGCAGTGATGATCAAGTACTCTTAGAGGCACAGGACATTAAAAAATGGAAGTATTATGACCAGTGAGTTAAATGTCAATTAAAATCAATGACCCTAGAAGTGAGCTCTAAAGTGCTTCTCATTTTCAGTACCAACACCCCTATTCCTATTGGTATTCCCTTGCTTCCTACCCTGAGGCAAATTTAAAAACTGTGGAATCGATGTGAGGAATCAGTGGTTGCCTGGTAATAGGGAACAGGATCATTATCAATATATTACACTATTGTTCGAACACCTAGCAAAGCTGAAAAGTGCATCACACAAATATAATGAATTCTTTTAAGAATGAGTGACAAATTAAAAGATATTCTAAGTCATAAACTAGGTCTTATATATATTTGTATATACATAAAAACAACAGAGAATTTCTTGTGCAGTTGTTTACTTAACAATTTCTGGAATTTGGTAAATATTTACTGGGAGATTCATGATTTCATGAACTTAATTGTGGCTACCTTTTCTTTTCTTATCTTCGTACTTAGTTTCTTCAATAATAAGGAAGATCAAGTGGCAAGTAAAGCAAAATAACCAAATGGGAAGAGGTGCTAGAATTTAGTGATCTATTAGACAACGAAAATGAACAAGAGATAAAGTTAACAATAAGCTTGGCCAACCAAGTAGGTATGATCATGTCAATGGCCTTAAGGGCCAAGCTGGAAAGAGATGCCTATTTGAGACAATAAAAACTCTAGAACTAGAAAAGACTTTAAAAGTTATCCACCTAAATCTCTCATTTTACAGAAAAGGAAACTAAGACTCAGAGAGGTTAAGTGATTTGTCCAAGGCCACATATGTAGTGGCAAAACTAAGGTCCTCTGACTCTACTATTCTTTCCACTGCACAATAATATTTCCTATAATAAACTTGGGTTTTAATATGTTAAGTTTCAGGTCACAGTCTCAGAATCACAAATTTGGAGCTGGAAGGATTCAGAGGGCCATAGATTTAGGGTTGGAAATGGCATGAGAAACTGTCTTGTTCAAATTCCTCATTTTACAGGTGAGGAAAGTGAGGCTCAAAGGTCTTAAATAGCAGAGCTAGGATTAAATCAAGTCTTGTTACTTCAGATCCAGGGGTCTTTTCGTTACACAATGCTGCCTCTTTGTGTTGGCTGGACACAAAAACACAGAAGAGAAGACTGGATGTGGAATTCACAGCTAGAGGGAATAAGTCATTTAATAGTTGAAAATAGCTCTTAAAGGGGATGATTACCCATTATGAACTTGCACTTCAAGTCTTAGGAGCAGCTCAGTGCTAGTGTTGCCTACCATACGTCTCAGGGTACAATGTAAAGAGCCCTGAATATAAGGGGTGGTAGACCTGAATCCACAGAAGCAAAAGGCTAAGTGACCTTACAGGCTATCCAGTTCAACAGATCACGTAACTTAGGCTCAAAGAGGGGAATCAATTTGTCAAAGGTGGCATCGTTAATACAAGTCAGAGCTAGGATTTGGACCTGATTCTAAATTTAGTGATCTTTCTACACCATGAACAACCTTAGCTCTACTACTCACTAGTGATGTGACACCGAATAAGTCACTTAAGCTCTCCATAAAACACGATCCTCTGCTTGTTTAGGTTTAACTGTTGTAGTGGCTAAGGCCAAGTATAGTGCAGTGATAGAAAATCAGTTATACCCAGACCAGAAGATAATATTATCCCAGGACCCAGAGCCCAAGTGACTCCTAAACTACAAGATTTGCTTCCAGCCTAGACTCTACACCCATCATTCAGGGGAGAAATCATTGTGGAGAAGGGCTCCACATTCCTCATCAGGACCAGCAACAACTGCTGGCCAACTACCACCAATAGGCAGTAGTCACAGGAGGATTGAGAGGGGTAGCCCTGCCCAGACTACCATTTCTGCTTCCAGTCTACACTTACAGCCATCATCTGGGGAAGTAACTCTAGGGAGAAGGTCCAGCCATTCTCACTAACTGCCAACCAGTCAGCTGGAAACTATGAGCCAGCTTAGCTGAAGCAGCCAGGCACCCTGAGAGAGAAAGAGAAGGAAACATGTACCAGGCAAGTCAAACCACCACCATTAACTTGACCACTATCTTCCCTCAGACCTCAGAACTCTGGACTCAGGAACCCTGGGAAAAGCAATGTTTCCAGCCCAATGCTCTCAGGCATCTTCCTGGAAATTAACCCCCATGGAGATATAGACTAGCACCTGCCCTTTCACATTCTATAGCCAAAGCTACTGAAGACCCAGAAAAATAAAGTTCTTGGGCACCAAAGTCCTTGGCACTGTCAAATAGTTCAACATCAGAAACTGATATTTCATAACTGGAAATGATATCAAAGAAGAGAAATTAAGATTTGCTTTGCCACTGTATTCATTAGACCTATCCATATGACTTGCAGCTAAAATCTCCTACATGTATTGTCTCCCTCACTAGAAGACGAACTCCTTGAGAGCAGGAACTATACTACTTTCCTGGGTCTATTTTCAGTGCTTAGAATAGTGCTTTGCACAAACTAAGCAATTTATAAATGCTTTATTCATTCATTCTGTATGCAATGGGAAACTTATGTACACATTTAAAAGCTTGATATTTCCGGACCGATAATTTCCCAAGAATGGCCTTGTAAAAATAAGGACTAACGCAATTTTTTACCAGAAATGAAACTTTATTTGTGCAGGAATTTCCTCTACTAATGCATATTGGTACCATCTCTACAAAGTGTAGCTACCTGGGCCACAAAGAGGTTAAGTGACTTGGTGAGGATAACAAAACCAGTATAACTTCAGACATGGGTGTTAAATTCAAGTACGTCTAACTTTAAGACCAGCTCTCTATCCACAATGCCACACTGTTTTTTAGCCTGTGTGGGTAATGGAGTTAAAGGAGATGTTGGATACTCAGCACTGTAGTCAGCCCAGGAAACCACCACACCAAAAGAGGGCATAGATAGGTACTGGCATGCACAGTCACTTGGGTTAGCCACAAAGTCTCAGACATCAGCTAGGTGGCTCAGTGGACAGGGCACTGGCCCTGAAGTCAGGAGGACCTGAGTTCAAATCCAGCCTCAGACCAAACACTTGACACTTACTAGCTATGTTTTTTTTTGTTCTGTGTTTTCTTTCACAAAATCACTAATATAGAAATATAATTTGCATGACTACACATGTATAACCTATATCAAACTGCTTGTCTTCTCAATGAGGGGGGAGAAGGAAGGAAGGAAAAAATTTGAAATTCAAAACTTCAAAAATAAATGTTTAAAAATTGTTTTTCATGTGTAATTGGGGGAAAATAAAATATTAAATAAAAATTTTTAAAAAAATTCGTGCCTCCTAATGGGCAAAGGAACTTATATCTGGACTTAACTCAACTACAGAACTATATCCTCTATAAGTCCCAGTGCCAAAGATGCCTGTGTTCTACATATTGTGAGCTGAAGTATTTCTTTCTAGGCAAGCATCCCAGGCACTAGTCCAGGGGAAACAGGTCTTGTCTTCAATGTTTTCAGCAGAAGATAAAATGTCTTGAAATGTCTCTATGTATCTTTGTGTGTGGCTGGAGATAGGCTCTGAGTTGGTTCAAGGAAGCAGTGACCACTGATTTCAAGCTATTTATAGAAACAAATTTGAGAGAATATCAAGAATGTAAAAAAAAATAAACTACATGACTATAGATTAGGCTTTTAAAAACTAAATGCTGATTTTGCTATCTCACAAAAATATATTATTTTGAAAATTATTGCTTTTTAGTATAGTTTGAGATCTGTTACTGCTAGGGTGCCTTCCCACTTTTTTCTTCCATTTTTTCCCTCAAAAGTCTTGTTGTTGTTTTTTTTTTGTCTCTATATCAATTTCATTATTTTTTCCCTAGTTTTATATAGTAATCTTTTGGTGGTTTGAGTTGTATGACACTGACCAAATAATTTATGTAGTGTAGTAATTTTTATTATATTGGCTCCTCTTAACCATGAGCAATTAATACTTTTCTTACTATTTATGTGTGAATTTCTATAAACAGTGGTATGGAGTTGTATTTATATATTTATATAGTTGTATTTATCACAAGTATTTAATACATCCTTTAGTTGTTTTAAATGGAATCCATCTCTTCCTGTCAGGTATTAGTGATATTACAAAGAAATACTAACAGTTTTTGTGGATTTATTACATATGCTTTCCAAGTATCCTAAATTTATTATTCTAATTAAAATAAATACACCTTTATATCATTGACAATAGTTGTAATTGTGTTATTTCTTCATCTATGCTTATTTCTTCAATTTCTTTTTTTCTCATTGCCAACATTTCTAATACTATGTCAAATAAAAATGTTTATAAGGATATCCTTGTTTCAACCCTGATTTTGATGGAAAGGATTTTAGTTTATCCCCATTATACAAATTAGTTCTTGATTTTAGATATATACCACATATTATATTAAGTAAAGGTATACTAATTCTTATGTTTTCTAGTATTTTGCCAAAACTTTTTCTGCATATACTGATATAATCTTTTTGCAATTTTTGTTTAAAATTTGGTTAAATATATAGTTTTCTTAATATTAGACCAAACACTGTGTTCCTAGTATAAATCCAACCTGGTCATAGTATATAATTTTGGGGATTAGCCAATTTGCTAATGTTTTATTTGTATCTTTTACTAAAAAAAATGTTCATTAAGGATATTGTTCTATAGTTTTCTGTTTAATTCCTTGGCTAATGTATCAAAGTTAGATCTCTATCAAAGAAGGAATTTGGTAGGATCTTTTCTTTTACTATTTTGATGTGATATTGGAATTGTTTTTTAAATGTTTGTAAAAATTCATTTGGGAATCCATTTGGTCTTAGGATTTTTCCTATAGAAGTTCAGGTAGAGCTTATTCAATTTCTCCTTCTGAAATCAAGATGTTTAAATTCTCTATTTCTTATTTTGTTAATGAGAATATTTTGTATTGTAAATATTCATTAATTTCATTTAAGCTTTTGGTGTTATAGGCATATAACTGGACAAAACAGTTTCTAATAATATTCATGTCTTCTTCATTTGTTATAAATTCTCCTTTTAACATTTTTGATAAGGGTCATTTGGTTTTTCTCTTTCTTTTTAAACAAATTGGCTAATGGTTTATCTATTTTATTGTTTGATTTAATAAAAAAAAAAAAACTAGCTCCATGTCTTGTTTATTAGTTCAATAGAGTTTTGTTTGTTTGTTTTGAAGTTTGTTAATCCCTTCCCTGCTTTTCAAGATTTTTATTTTGGTGTTTCATTCGGGTTTTTTTAAATTTGTGGGTTTTCTAGAGTTTTTTGTCCTTGTTGCAGTCTCAATTTGTTGACTATTCTTTCTTATTTTTTTTATTAATGAAAGTGTTTAAAGATACAAACTTTCCTGTGAGGACTGCTTTGACTGAAAGTTTTGATGTGCAGTCTCATTGTTTTCATTATTTTTCATATAATTTTCATATAATTATTTAATTAAATTAACTAAAACAATTTGGAACTGGTTAAAAATAGATCAATCAGGAGAACAAATTAGGTACACAAATTAGGTATACAAATAGAAGGAATACTCTAGTATTCAATAAACACTGGGTTCTTTACCTTAGATACTTGAATAAGTATTCATTATTTGGCAAATGCTGCTGGGAAAATTGGACACTAGTATCAAGGAAATTAGATTTAGGCCAACACTTCACACCTTATAAAAAGATAAGCTGCAAATGGTTATGTGACCTAGATATAAAAGATCAAATTATAAATAAATCAGAGAAACATGGAAATACCTATTAGACCTTTGGATAGAAAAAAAGTTCATGATCAAACAAGGAATAAAGAAGATCACAGAAGGTAAAATGGATAATTTTGACCATGTACAATTAGAAAGTTGTTGCAAAACAAACCTAAGAAAACTAAGCTAAGGTTAAAAAGTACCCTCTACCCAATATTTGCAGCAAATTTCTCTAATTTCTCTCTCTCTCTCTCTCTCATGCTCTCTAATATCTAATTTCCAAGATAGAAAAAGAACTCATTCAAATTTATAAGAAAAGGAAACATTCTCTCAACTGATAAATAGCCTAAGGGATATAAACAGGAAATTCTAAAAAGAAGAAATCCAGGACATCCAAAGCATGTGAAAATACTCCAAATTACTACTAATTTGAGAAATGCAAATTAAAACAACTATGAGGTTTTATTTCATAATCATCAGATCAGCAAAAATAACAACAAGGAAAATGATAAATGTTGCAGAAGCTGTGGGAAAATAGGCTTAGTGATGTACTATTGGTAGACCTGTGAATTAGTATAACTATTCAGAAAAGCAATTTGGAATTATACACAAAAAGTTACTGAATGGTATGTGCTCTTTGATCTAGCTATACCACTAATATGCCTATAACCAAAAGAGATCAAAGAAAGAGGAAAACATCTTTCATGTACAAAAATATTTATAGTAGCTCCACTTTGGTAGTTTGATTGGCATGGCACTGAATAAATGAATTAATTTGGGTAGTATTTATCATTTTTGTTCTATTGGCTCATCCAACACATAAGCAATTAATATTTTTCCACAATATTAGAAGAAAGAAAATGAAAGGGGAAGGGGGGACACATGAAGGGAAAATTTGAGAAAACATAGGAGAATTTGTAAAGACACATAATTAGGTTGTATAACTAGAGTGACTTGCAAACATGGAAGTAGTATGGGGCAAGGGTGTGAGGAAATAAGGCACCCTAACACATTACAAAGTCTTGTTGAACAGGGTAGTAATCAATGGATAGATATTGTGTGTTATCACTGATATTGTTTTGCTATTTATTTTTAAAAATATGTTTTTATTTATTTTATTAAATACTTCCTAACTACATGTAAAATTTTTTCAAATCATTTTTAAAAATTTTAAGTTCCAAATTTTCTCTTTTCCCACCTCTCCCCTACTCCCTGAGAAGGGAAGCAATTTGATTTTGATTATACATGTTAGGTCATGCAAAACATATTTCTACATTAACCATGTTGCAAAAGAAAAGACAAAAAAACCCAAGAAAAATGAAAAAGATTTTAAAAAAATGCTACAATCTGCATTCAGAGTTCATCAGTTTTCTCTTTTAAAGTAGTAGCAATTTCTAACATGCATCCTTTGGATTTCTCTTGGATAATTGTCTTGATCAGAGTACTTAACTCTTTCATAGTTGATCCCCCTTACACTATTGCTGTTACTGTGTACGATGTTCTCCTGGTTTTGTTCATTTCACTTTGCATGTGTTCAAATAAGACTACTTATATTTTTCTGAATCCATCCTGTTCCTAATTTCTTATAGCACGATGGAATAGTATTCCATCACAATTATAAACGACAACTTGTTCAGTCATTCCCTAACAAATGGGCATCCCCTTGAATTCTAATTCTTAGCCATCACAAAAAAGAGCTGCTACAAATATTTTTGTACAAATAGGTCTTTTCCCTTTGATATCTTTGGGATACTGGTACTGCTGGGTCAAAGGGTATGTATAGTTTTCTAGCTCTGAGCACAGCTCAAAATTGCTCTCCAGAATGATCTGAACAGTTTACAACTCTATCAACAATGCATTAATGTCCCAATTTTTCTACAACCTCTCCAGCATTTATCATTTTCCTATTCTGTCATGTTAGCCAAACTGATCAGTGTGAGGTGGTATTATCAGGGCTGTTTTAATTTTCATTTCTCTCACCAGTAGTGATTTAGAGCATTTTTCTCATGTGACTAGTGATAGCTTTGATTTTTGTCTTCTAAAAACTGCCTATTCATATCCTTTGACCATTCCCAACTGGGGAATGGCTCTTATGTTTTATAAATTTGGCTTTGTTCTCTATATATTTCAGAAATGAAGCCTTCATCAGAGAAACTTGCCAAAAAAAAAAAAAAAAACTCCACCCAGTTTCCTGCTTTCCTTTTAATCTTGGTTGCATTGGTTTTTTTCTGTAAAATCTTTTAAACTTAACATGGCTCAAAATTACCCATTTTACTTCCCATGATCCTCTCTATCTCTTGTTTGGTCCTATAATTCTTCCCTTCTCCATAGATCTGACAGGTAAAATTCTCCATGCTCCACTAATTTGCTTACTTTTTTTGAATAATATTATACATTCCCCAATTACATGAAAAAACAATTTTAACAATTTTTTTTAAGATTTTAAGTTCCAAATTCTGTCCTTCCATCCCTCCCTTCCCATATCCCTGAGACAATAAGTGATTTGATATAGGTTATACATGTGCAGTCATGCAAAACACAGTTCCACATTAGTCATGTTGTGAAAGAAAACACAAACCAAACACACACACATACACACAAATAAAGTAAAAAATCAATATGCTTTGTTTTGTATTCATACTCTATTCGTTCTTTCTCTGAAAGTAGATAACATTTCTCATCATGAGACCTTGGGAACTGTCATGGAGCACTGCATTGCTGAGAATAGCTAAGTCATTCACAGTTGATCATCATACAATATTGCTGTTACTGTATACAATGTTCTCCTGGTTCTGTTCATCTCAATTTGTATTAGTCCAGGAAAGTCTTTCCAGGATTTTCTGAAACCAGCATGTTCTTCATTTCTTATAGCATAACAGTATTCCATTAGAATCACACACTACAACTTGTTCAGCCATTCCCTCAACTGATGGACATTCCCTCAATTTCCAATTCTTAGCCACCACAATAAGAGCTGCTACAAATATTTTTGTACAGTAGTTCTTTCTCCCCAGTCTTTTTAAAATGTTATCTCTTTGGGATACAGACATAGTAGTGATATTGCTAGATCAAAGAATATGCACAGTTTTTATAGCCCTTTGGGCATAGTTCCAAACTGCTCTTCCGAATGGTTAGATCAGTTCACAACCAACAGTGCATTAGTGTCCCAGTTCTCACACATCCCCTCTAAAAATTATCATTTATCCTTTTCCTTTTAGCCAATCTGATAACTGTGAGGTGAAACCTTAGAGTTGTTTTAATTTGCATTTCCCTAATCAATAGTGATTTGGAGCATTTTTTCCATACGTTTATAGATAGTTCTGATTTCTTTGTCTGAAAACTGCCTATTTACATCCTTTGACCATTTTCAATTGGGGAATGAATTACATTCTTATAAATTTGACTCAGCTCTCTATATATTTAAAAAAGGAGGCCTTTATCAGAGACACCTGCTGTAAATTTTTTTCTGTTTTCCTTCTAATCTTAGTTGCATTGGTTTTGTTTGTGCAGAAACTTTTTAATTTAATGCAATCAAAATTATCCATTTTACATCTTGTAATGCTGTCTGTCTCTTATTTGGTCCTAAATTCTTCCCTTATCCATAGATCTGGCAAGTAAACTATTCCATGCCACCCTAAGTTGTTTATTGTTTCACCCTTTATGTCTAAAGCATGAACCCATTTTAATCTTATCTTGATCTATGGTGTGAGATGTTGGTCTATACATAGTTTCTGCTAAACTGTTTTCCAGTATTCCCAGAAATTTTTGTCAAATAGTGAGCTCTTGTCTCAAAAGCTTAGATCTTAGGGTTTATCAAATACTAGATTACTATGGTTACTAATTACTATTGTGTATTGTGTATCTAATCTATTACAATGAACCACAGATTGTATATCTGACATTCAAGGTCTTTACTAAAAGGTTGCACATTCAGTAATGATTTTGGTAAGGGAGACCACATCTCAAGAACATCATCTATTAAGGTACTACCTGTGTCAATGGAATAAGAACCTAAACAAATTAAATCAGCTCCTTGAATTACTAGGCAGACATCATTGTTTCAAAGAAACATTACTAAGAGGGGAAAGCAATGGATTTGAATAAAAGTATTTAAGTTCAAATCCTAGATTTTTATATTTACTAGTTCTGTGATTTAGGTCTCAGTTTCCTCTTCTATAAAATGAGAACATTGTAATAGATTATCTACAAAGTCTCTTTTCAGCAACAGAGCCTATAATTAACAGTAAGGTCCTCTGTCAAGCATTCAACTAATAGATATACAATAAGCAACTTGCTATAAGGAAGCAGAAAAGGTCGGTGGAAGAGATGAAGGGTCTGAGAGCTTTTAAGTTTTTACTTATACTTGCATGCATGCACCTTCTAGTGCAGAATTCCCTTCTAAAAGGATGGTTGGATAAAAACACTGAGATATCTCCCATTTGGTGGGAGGGGGAGGTAGGAGTTACATATCAGAATATTTCCATAAATACTTTATTTTAGGGTTGACTGGTTTCTTTCTCCAAATAAATTCCTTTCTTTTTTCTTACTTTTTTTTTAAATAGGCTTTCTAAGTTTCAAAATTGAGGCTGAGCTCTTGATCTTATGTGAGAAATAGACAAGACAAAAGGCCAAACTTACTAATGAAAACTTGCTGAACTTACTTTTCAGAATTCCTTTCTAAGTCACGAAGAGCCCCTTTGGCCCTGCTCCCAGACTAGTCAAATGAACAGCATAGTCCCCAAAGGCTAACACACAGTGCCTTCTCCACTGACGCCAAACACACATCTTCTCCTGACAGCTGGTTGTCTTAGCGTACTCAAGACTGTATATTTATCATAAAAGAAAACCCTCCAGAAGAACAATATTTATCATAAGATTATCTCAGTGACTCAATAAGCCCAAGGAAAGCTAAATTAAACCATGTTTACTATGATGTTCTATTACTGAAATCCTGACACAAAATAGCCCCAATAGATTCTGGCTAACTTTTTCTGGGACAATTCACTAATGCAACAAAATAGCCTGAGGCAGCTTTGGGTCTTTTTTTTTTTATATCTCTATTATTTAACACTGGATTTTGGCCACTACAATCTTTTGAGAACCTGTGCCATTGATTTTATTGTGACTTTACCTGATTTTAATATCATCAAGCATTGGCAATAATCCTAAAGGGAAGATGTTTTTTACTTAGGGATCTTTCCCTCACTGGATTTTTATATGTGTTACCTTTTTAACTATCTTTAAGATTACAGGTCATACTGGAAGTGGTCAACAGTTATTCTCAGGCATAATGACACTGGGATAGAAGTAGTAAAAAGGCTCTAGGGTAGGCACAATAGGAATAAAGGGAAGGTGTGTGGGAGTAAATACTTATGCACCATGTCCAGGATTTGGCTGATAAACCATTCTAAAGATATATAGTTCCATTCCTAACAGACTTTGCAAGATGTGGCAAAGGAAACAAGTTTGACACTTAGTCACTTAGCTTAAAAGAAAAGAAAAGAGAAAGATATTTTGGGTGACAGCATGGTGCAGTAGAAGGGCTGTTAAAGTTAAAGGACACAGTTCTTACCCCCAGTTCTGCTATTTCCTACATGTATGACCTCAAAGATAACTTACTTAACTTCTCTGAGCCTTGGTTTCCCCATCTGTAAGATAAGAGGTTGGGACAAGATGATCTCTAAGTACTCATTCCAGCTCTAAATCCTATGAGTCAATGATATATTCCTTCAGCTCTAATTGGGCAATGAGATCAGAGAATCAAAGATCCAAAGCAGGAAGGGAGCTAAGATGCTATCTAGTCCAGAGGTGGGGAACCTGTGGTCTCGAGGCCACATGTGGTCCTCTAGGTCCTCAAGTGAAACCCTTTGACTGAATCCAAACTTCACAGAACAAATCCCTTAATAAAAGGATTTGTTCTGTAAAATTGGATTCAATCAAAAGGCCACATAGGAGGACCTAGAAGGCCACATGTGGCCTTCAGGCCACAGGTTCTCCACCCATAATTCCAGTCCAATTCTTTCATTTTACAGATATATGAATAAATTGATGCTGAAGGAGGTAATCTGACTTGCCTAATGTGTAAGCATCACAGGCAAAATGAAACTTTAGAATTAAATGTTAAAATTTCAAGCAACCTTAGAAACATATAGTCCATCCTTCTTGTTTTACAGATAAGCAAGTAGAAATTTAGAGAAATTCAGTGGTTTGACCAAAGGCATATGTGAATCAGTATACCATCAGTACTCAAAGCCAGGTATTCTGACTCCCAAAATAGTGTTCTTTTCATTATATAATACTGACAACTTTTTGGGCAATGATAGAGTAAGCAAATCCAGATGCTTTAAACATTTTAAGTTTGACAGTTCAAAACTAGTTCTTCCCTACTAGGGACATAGGACTTTGAATGAAAAGAGACCTTTGATCTGCAAGCTCCACAGATAAGCTTCCGAAGAGGACACATCTCAGAAATTAATGTATCCTCTGGTTTCATCTCTTTTTCATAAAAAAGGAGAGAGATTAAAACAAGGATTAAGGTCTATGTTGACAAAAAATTTTGCTTGAAAATTAGCTGAACCCAAAGGAAAAAGCCTACCTCGTGGCTAAAGAGTAAACCTAGAATATGGCCAGTTATTGCAAAAATGTAAGCAGATGGGATCTGGAGAAAAGTGTACATGGCTCATGTAAACCCATTTTTATTGGTTGAGAAGTAATTTAAAACACAGTGAGTCATAGTAGCATCATCTTTTAATATATGAAGTAGACCACTATTTACTAAAAGAGTAAAATGGTATTCCACAAAGTTTCCATGTTCCTACTGCTGTAGAACTAAGTATAGAACTGGCTTCTAGACATTCTACTATTTCTTCTATCATTATAACTTTTTTTCTCTATAATTTGTTATTTTCTTGGATCCTTGCCTTTTCTCTTCCCTTGTTCCTTTCCAATAGGTTTCATAAACCAGCAAAATATAAAAGAAATTTCTTCTGAATCTCAGCTGATTCCCAATCTCCATTTTTTTCTTTCCTTCTTATTTTGTCTTCTCTACAACTAGCCTTTTAAATTATGTGGGAAAATACATCTTTTTAACTTTCATTGGCTCATACTGGTTACTTCCCATGGTTAAAATCATCTGTATGTATATGATGGCACACAAGATATTAAGGAAGACAGGCAAAAGCACATAGGATTAATAGGCTGGCCATATCAGAAATGTGTATTACTGGCATAAACACTGCTGGTTAATGATCACTTCTATGGGCTGGTAAATATTTAGTACTTATTTCCAAAGCCGGTTTTATAACTTAACAACAAAAAATTCTAAAAATAAATACTGGCCTGGTGAAAGATGCCACCTGGACTGCCTCAGGGCTGAAGTCTTTTTATCCCTGGGATGAAAACAGTATAGGATGGAATCACAGAGTTGGTTTTCTTCAGGCCACTCCCTGTCAAGGCAGCTCAATCAAGAACTGGAAGCCTACACTTCTGTAGGGAGAGGACTGGATAGTCTCTGGTGCCCACTTAACCTTTGGATTCAATGTTGGAATTGCCAACAGTCTGAGAAGAAGGGAAGGGCAGGGAATGCTTAGTGCAAGCTCCAGTGATGTAACTATAATTTAAAGCTTTTCTGCCAAGTGGAAAACTCAACTAGTGTAGAATCAAATTGCTTTCCTCCCTCCCAATATTCAAGCTAAGTCTCTAAAGAAAAAAAAGTTCTGTTTGCAGAACACACCAATGGTAATTTTTTTCTTTTAAAATCAAACAATGCCGTCATTTTTTAATAGAACTAATTGACTTTGGTTCTTGGGAAAACAAATATATAATGCCTGAAATATATATTTCATAAATGTTTCTTGTGCATTTAGAACATGAGATCCTTCTTAAATGGGGCTTTCTTTGCTAAACTATATACCCTCATTTGCATCTAAAACATGTAATGGGCTGTAGTCATGTGCTAGCTGCCACAGACACAGGAGGAACTATTCCACTATCCTGGCCAAAAAGAGTAGGCTTCAGAAATGTGATCACATTTCAGAGTCTCACAGAATCACAATACACATGAGAGCTTCCTGCCCACATTTTCTACCAGATGTTCCATTTTAAGGGATTGACCCTTTTGAGGAGAATTTAGTCTCCATGTCAGTAGAAATCTTTTGGGGACAGTATATTTTTCTCCTTTTATACATGGGAAAGCAGGGAATTAGAAGGACTTTCTCCCACCTTCTGGGCTGGCATACATGACATCGATATGGGATTACTGAAGTGGGGAAGTAAGATTAAGGCAGAGAAGTGAAGACATCAGAAGTGGAATTAGTCTCAAAGAAGAAAGCATAAGGTTATGTAGGATGGCAAGTGGGGGGCAGGGAGATTTAAAGGGCATAAAAGCTTTCAATATAACTGGTTTTTTTTTTTTTTTAAAGATCCATAAAGGCTACCTTATCTGATCATCATGGGTATAACTGCTTAGATAGAGATAACAATTTAAGTTTAAAAAAAAAAGTCTAGATGGAATAAAATTACCTTGAGTAGTAGTAGTAGTAATAGTGGAAGTAGTAGTAGTAGTAGTAGTAGTAGTAGTAGTAGTAGTAGTAGTAGTGGTAGTAATAGTAGTAGCAGTAGTAGTAGTAGTAGTAGTAGCAGCAGCAGTAGTAAAATGGCAATAGAACAGGTTTCCATAGTGCTTGAAGGTTTACAAAGCATTTTAATCACAACCACCACAAGACAAAAGTCAGACAATTACTAACTCTATCTAGGGCAATTTAAAACTGCTACTTTCAATTGGAACGATTGTATTCTGTTTTGCTAAGAAAAAAATTCTTATTAAAGGCCTTGTACTTAATTTAAACTAAGCCAATTCTCAATGCTCTCTTGTCTATAAAGACCTGAAAAATCTGTGGGATTTAAATATTTAAATTTTAAATATTTTCTTTAAATAAGATTTTAAATATTTCAAAAAATAAGGGAGGTGATAGTTCTGCTATGTTTTATGTCCAATTTTTATTTTATGGTCTGATTATATCTGGATAATATGTTAGGTTTGGAGTATAACATTTCAACAAGATAGAGTTTGTCCAAAGGAGCACAGCCAGAATAACGAGGAGGCTCAAAACTCTATCATACAAATATTGGTTGAAGAAAATAAGACTATATGAAGCAACAAGGTGTACGGAGAAAAGCACAGGACTTGGAGTCTGAAGATCTGTGTTCAAATCCTGACTCTGCCACAATCTCTGTGACCATGGGCAAGCCATTTCATTTCTCTACACTTCAGTCTTCATAGCAAAAACAATAATATAAACAGTGGTATGATGGTAAATGTCTAAAAACCAACTTTCCCAGGGAAAAATGTATGCATGCCACACTTTAAATTTAATCGGCATTATTAACATTTCCACTATCACTGTCTTAAATCTAGACAATCAACAAAACAATAAATCAAGTCTTGATTTCTAGTATTTGCCAATTCCCAAGGTTTAAATGCTCACACTGGAAATTTAACAAGCTGGTCTAATCTAGTTCTAACACACCCCTGAATACCTACCATATATGGTTATTGTAAAGCACAGTGGCTGGCATACAGCAGGCTCTTTATAAATGTTTGCTGACTTGACTCTTACAAAATCAGACAGAATTTAAGAGCTGGAAGAGACCTCAGTGACCATCTACATCAGTGGTATTAAATTCAAACAGAAACAGATTCCTGTGGGCCACATATTGACTTAGAAAAACACAAATTAACATTCACTACATTGTATGTATTTTTATTTATTTTGTTAAACATTTCCCAATTACATTTTAATCTGGTTCCCCATACACAGCCGCAACTGGGAATTTGACACCTCTGATCTAGGCCAATTCCTACAGAAGAAATAACCTCTTTCTATAACATAAAGTGGTCACAAAGTATTGACCAACTGCCACAGGTGGGCAGCTATGTGTAAGAACTCCAGAAACTGCAGAGCCCCACAGAAACTGATCTTAGTTTCAGCACAGTCCCTGAAATCATCATCCAGGTGAGTAACCCTTATAAAGAAGGGACCCACTAACCATTCCTACTGCCAAACACTAAGCGCCAATGAATTTCTACCAACTGAACAGGCACTCTGGCCTAGCTGAAGCAGCAAGGTTTCCTGAAGGATAGACAGAAGGCAGTATGCTCTAGATTTAAACAATCACTACTTTAACCCTACCCTACCCCTCCCTGTCCCTTACCACTTGCAAATGGCGATAGAGGCAAACAAGAAGTCTGAACCCAAGAGGCCCAGAAATATCAAATAGGACACTAACCTTCAAGCCCAGTCCTGCACCCATGGGCCAGGGGGCAACTCTTGTGTAGATGCCAGCTAGCAATTGCCTCTGCAGGTGCTACAGCCCCTAACTCCTCAGCAGCCATAGCTATTGACCACTCAGAAAATAAACCCCTCACACTGTCAAATGATTCAACATAAGAAAATCATTAGGTTTAATCAATGGAAATGACAATAAAGAAGATGCCGATGCTTGTCGCTCTATCCAATGGATAAGTCTTTCCATCTGAATTGCAACTAAAATCTCCCATATAAGTTGTCTCCACAAATTACTTTCCTCAGAATAAATACTATCTTGATTTTCCGTTTGGATCCCTAAAACTTGTAAAAGTGCTTTGTACTTAGTAGGTCCTTTTCATACAGTTATTCATTCATTCAGCCTTTATTTAAAGATTTTCAGTGAAAGTAAACCAAGTGCCTACTGAGGCAGCTGCTTCTATTTTCTGATAAGTCTAATTATTAGGAAAATTTTCCTTACGTCAAGCTTAAACTCTTACTGTTGCAACTTTGAACTAAGCCTATTAGTTCTACCCTCTGAAGTTAAGCAGCACAATTGTCATCTCCCTTTCTCCATGTGGCAATCCTTCAAATACTTAAAGAAAGCCATGAAGCCACTAAGAAAGGTGATCTTAACGTGGGTTACAAAAGACATGTACAATCTATGGATAGACTTTATGAGGGTCTGTGAACTTGGAAAGGAAAAATTATATCTTTATTTTCATTAACTTTCAGCTGAAAATTAGAATTTTCTTCAATTATTTAAGATAATTATTGTGAGATGTAAATAAGCTTCACCAGACTGTTAAACAAAAGTTAAGAACATTTGCTCTTGTAAATCTTCTCTTTTTCAGGCTAAATATCCCCAGTTCCATGGATGGATTTTTACACAAAATGAACTCTGGCCTTCAACAATTTGGATGTCCTTCTATGGATGCTCTAAAGCTTACTACTGGAAGCATGGCTACACTAGTAGACCCAAGAACTCAACACAGACTGACATCAAAACCCACCTTGATACTCCAGTTACCCCTCCATCTTTCCAGAAAGGTAACTAAAAGGTAAAATATGTAACTGGGCAAATTTCTGAAGAAAATGAATTTAAAAAACTTATGGGATCTTCTAAATGGGACAGCAACAAAACCTGTGTGTGTGTATGTGTGTGTGTGTGTATTTCTTTGCAACATAGGGAACTTTTACTAAAATTGACCATATACTAAGGTACAGAGATATTACAAACAAATGTAAGAGAGAGACATGATCAATATATTCTTTACAGACCATAATGCAAGAAAGAGAAATTGGTTCAGAGACCACAAACAAAAAATACAGACCCAAATGAAGACTTAACCATGAAATCCTAAATAATGAGTAGATAAAAGAACAAATCATAGAAACAATAACAACTATGCAAAATAAAATGAGGAAAGAACATACCAAAATTTCTAGCATGCAGCTAAAGCAGTCCTCAAGTGTAAAATCATATCCTTGTTTAAAAAATTGTATTATATAATTACACAATTAAATAAAAAACTGAAAAATAGATTAATGAATTGAATATACATTTTAAAAAATTAGAAAATAAACAAATAAACCTAAAATTAGCACAAAAGAGGAAATATTAAAAATCAGGGGAGAAATAGATAAGTTGGAAACCAAAAAAGTCATAAGAACGACCAAAAAAATTAAAATCTGGGGCAGCTAGGTGGTACAGTGTATAGAGCTCTGGCCTTAGAGTCAAGAGGACCTGAGTTCAAATCCGGTCTCAGACACTTGACACTTACTAGCTGTGTAACCCTGGGCAAGTCACTTAACCCCGAATGCCTCACCAAAAATCAAATCGATTAATTAGTTAATTAATTAAAATCTAAGTTTTTGAAAAGACCAATAAAATTGATAAGTCCTTAGCTATTCTGACTAAAAAAGAGCAGAAAAATTAAATTAATGGAAAAGCAAATAAGTGAGGTGAAATTACAGCAAAACCAGAATAAAAAGAATAACCAGGCCATATTATGTACAATTATATGCAAACAAAACTGCAAACACAAAAAAAATAAAGGAATTTATACAAATATAAATACAAACCTTGGATATCAAACTCTTGCCAGAGAAATTTGATACAAAGATCTTTTCCCATTTGACCACTTCTATTCTTCTCCTAGATGCATCAATATTGTCTGTACAATTTTTCAGTTTCAAATAATTAAAGTTATCTGTTTTCTCTTTTATAATTACCTCTATGTCTTCTTTAAGAATTATCCCTTACTAGGGGCAGCTAGGGGGTGCAGTGGATAGAGCACCAGCCCTGAAGTCAGGAGGACCTGAGTTCAAATCCGGCCTCAGACCAAACACTTGACACTTACTAGCTGTGTGACTCTGGGCAAGTCAATTAATCCCAATTGCCTTAAAAAAAAAAAAAAGAATTATCTCTTACCCATAGCTGTGAGGGCTATATGATGTTTCTAATTTTCTTAAAGTGTGATTTTTAACATTAAAGTTGTATACCTATTTAGAATATATTGTGGAATGTTGTTTAAGATGATCTAATCCTAATTTGATCTAAACCTAATCTCTATCAGATAGCTTTCCAATTTTTCCAGCAGTCCCCCTCACCCCCCACCCAATTTGGGAGTTTTCCTCTGGGTAACTTATGTTTTTCACTTTAACAAATATTGGTTTTTTGAGTCTAGGTTTCTGAATCTGCCTTTTCTAGTCAGTTCAATTGATCTATCTCTTTATTATTTAACCCAAAACAGATAGTTTCAATGACTGCTGCTGAAGCTGACAAGAAATGCCAAGAATTACAAATAAAAGATTTCTCTAGCTGAACTAGGGAAAAGAAAAGGATCAGGTATGGTATGGTATCAGGGTGGATATGATGACAGAGAGCTGGCATAACTACTAAACTCTGTTCCTACTTCTTTTTCCTGTTAAGGTGAACAATCTTTTGAAAAGAATCAATCAACAAACATTTACGAAGGACCTATTATGTACCAGGCATTATGCTAAGCAGTAGTGATACAAATATAATAAATGAAACAATTCCTACTTGCAAGTAGCTTACATTTGAAAGGAGGGAGAGAACAAAGTTCAAATTGCCAGACCCAGAAGAGTGACATGCTGAAGTCAAAAATTACTGCTAAAGGTGATTACTGCTGCAATGTAAAACATCAATGAAGGATTACAAAAAAATGGAAGAGGAGCCATAGTGCTCAAAAGTATGTTAATGTCCCAATTTCCAAAAAAGGGAATACTGAATCTGTAAACTACAGGTCAGGCAGCTTGACTTCAATTCCAGGTAAGATTCAAGAAGGTATTATTAAAGGGTTACCTTATAAAAATTGAAAAAGGGAAGCAGTGATAACCAAAACCCACCACAGCTTCATCAAAAACAAGCCATTCCAGACAAATCTCATTTCTTTTTTGAAAAGTGTTAACAGGCTGATAGAATAATGAAATATGGTAGCACTTGTTTGTCTAGATTTCAGCAAAATATCTGATAAAGTTTCTCATGTTATTCTTATGATTAAGGTGTTGAGACACAGGTATGGCTGTTGGGAGAATTTTCCCATGGGAGTTCTAGCTTCTCTTGGCAGAAGCTGAGGGTCACAACCTGTTGCGTGGCAAAAACAAGGAAGTCTCACAAGACCTCTCCTTTGCTGACACGCAGCTCCCACGGTTCGCTTGGCTCTCCTCTCATTGGGAGAAAAGTCCTACTCAAACCCCTGACACGAGGGCTGCATGTGTCCAGCAGACTTGGTGATTGGCTATCATGTGGAGATCATGCTTTGATCATGTATTACTAGGGAAATAAAAGAAAGCTACAAGCACTTAATAAACGGAGCTTCTGCCATCTTGCTGTCTCCCGCCTCATCAATGCGCCTCCGGGTTAAGAGTATTGAGCTGGTCTCATGCTCACCACTGCAGCAGCCACATCATAAGGCAATAGTATATTTAGGTATATTTGTAAATTTTTGAATTGGTAAACCAAAGAATAACCATTAATGGGTCAAAGTAAAAGAAAGTCTCAAGTGGAGTGTTTCAAGAATCTGTCCTTGGTCTTGTACTATTAACATTTTTATCAATGACTTAAAGGCACAGATAGTTATCAAATATGCAGATGACATAAGGAAGGGAAAAAAGACTGTGTTGGATGATGTAATCATGGTCTAAAAAGATCTTGAAAGGCTAGAACATTGGGTTTAATCTAATAAGATGAAATTCAACAAGGATAAATATATATCTCACAACTGGCTTCAAAAAATTTACTTCATAAATACAAGCCGGAGGAAGCATTGTGAGATTATAGTTTGTCTGAAAAGATCAGGGCATTTTTGTGAACTATAATCTCAATATGAATTAACAGTGGAACACAGAAACAAAAAAAACTTATGCAATCTTAGGCTGCATTACGAGAGGCATTCTCACTAGTCATAGTTTTGCTGTATTTACTCTGCTCTCATCAGAAAAGAAATGGAGAGAATTGCAAATTAAAACAACTCTGAGGTACCACCTCATACCTACCAGACTGGCTAATATGACAAAAGTGGAAAATTATAAATGTTGGAGGGGATATAGGAAAACTGGGACACTAATACACTGTTGGTGGAGTTGTGAAGTGATCCAACCATTCTGGAGAGGAATTTGGAACTATGCCCAAAGGGCTAGAATACCCACTGATCCAGCAATACCGCTGCTAGTTCTATATCCCAAAGAGATCTGAAAAAAAGGGCAAATGACCTATTAATACAAAAATATTTACAGCAGCTCTTTTTGTGGTGGCTAAGAATTGGAAATTGAGGGGATACCCATCAACTAAGAAATGGCTGAATAAATTATAGTATATGATTGTGATGGAATATATAAGCTATAGGAAATGGCAAGCAGGAAAGACTTACATGAACTGATTCAAAATGAAGTAAGCAGAACCAGAAGAATGTTGTACACAGTAACAGCAATATTGTACAATGAAGAATGGTGAATGACTTAGCTTTTCTCAGCAATACTATGATCCAAGATAATCCTAAAGGATTCATGGTGAAGCATGTTATCCATCTTCAGAGAAAGAATTGATATTGTCTGAATACAAACTGAAACATGCTATTTTTCACTTTCTTTCATTGTTTTTTTTTTGTCTTCTTGGACAAAATGAGTAATATGGAAATGTTTTACATAATTGCACGTGAATAACCTATATCTGACTGCTTACTGTATCAGGGAGGCAGGAAAGGGTAGTAGTAAGAGAGGGATAGAATCTGGAAATCAAGACTCAAAAAAAAAGTTAAAAAACTTTTAACATGTAATAAAATATATAAAAAAAGAAAAACAAAGATGCCAAATAAAAAAGAAAAGAAAAGAAATGGAGTACTGTGTTTAGTTCTGAGTGCTATATACATTAGGAAAATTACTGATAAGAAGGAGAGTGTCAAGTGACCAGATCATAAGGAGTATGAGGGCAAGTAAAGGGCAGCCAGGTGGTGCAATGGATAGAGTGCCAGGTATGGAGTCAGGAACACTCATCTTCCTGAGTTCAAATCTGACCTCAGACACTTACTAGCTGTGTGACCCTGGACAAGTCACTTCACCCTGTTTGTCTCAGTTTCCTCATCTGTAAAATGAACTGGAGAAAGAAATGGCAAACCACTCCAGTATCTTTGCCAAGAAGATCCCAAATGGGGTGACAGAGTCAGATATGACTGAAGAACAATTGGAACAACACCACCACACAAGTCATGGATGATATAGGGAAAAAAGAGGGCCTACAGTGGAGGCAAATGGTTAGAGAAGCAAACAGGGTTAAGTGACCTGCCCAGGGTCCAGAGCTAGTGTTGGATGCTGGATTTGAACTCAGGAAGAAGAATCTTCCTGACTCCACGCCCAGCACTCTATCCACTGTGCCACCCAGCTGCCCAGCATAATGTTGAGACTATTATAATTTTTGCATTCCACCAATCCTTCTCTATAAAGACAGTATGCCTGTCAAACTATTCAACTAAAGGCACTAAACTGGATCTCAAATTACCCACCTACAAGATTTACCAAACTATCACTGCAACTTTGAACTCGATTTCTGTCTACTTCAAACTCCCAATACACTTCATTTTCAAGCAAAAACGCATCAATTATAAAGGATAATTTAATAGTTCATCTAAAGCAATACAAGTAAAAAAGACTTCAATAATGCTATCTTCAGAATAACAATAAGAAGGCATTAACAGTCAAATGCACTGGTACTTACTGTTCAATGCGTGGTGACAGGTATAATTTTGGAAACACCTGAGTAGCTTCTGTGTCCTCAAAACTGACCGAAAGGAGAGCCACATCTTCTCCAGGATCTTCATTTGCATCCTTAAATAAAAAGAAATGAAGTAGCCTTTGGTAGCTGCTCTTTAACATTTAACTACTGATACTTTACTCCATCATACTTTTACTGAAATAAGGCCATTTGACATGAGTATCTTCCTTTCCAGCTTCTACACATAACCTTGCTCATGCAACTATCCTTTCATCCTTCCACACAGTGACAAAGGAGATGCCTTCTTTCTTTTCTAAAATTAAACACTTCAGCTATTCAATTCAATAAGCATTTATTCATGCTCTATATCCTTCCCTTTCCTGTATCATGAGAAACTTGGGTTTTGCATACTCAATTCTTTCTCTTCTAACATATTTTATGCAAACATTTATGATGTTGCTACTCTGTGCCACGCACTGGAGATACAAACATGAAAAATGATACAATCCCTGCTTGTGCTCAAAGATATTTGGATATATTGGAGGGAACAAGTACAGAATTAAGCAGAATTCCAGGCATTTTCACTAGCTGTTCTTCATACCTGGAATACTCTCAGTCCTTATCTCTGCCTCCTGGCTTCCCTGACTTCCTTCAAATCCCTGTTAAAATTCCATCATTTATAAGAAGCTTTGCCTGATCATCTTAATTCTATGGTCTTCCCTCTATTGGTTATTTCCAATTTATCTGGGACCTAACTTGTTTTTACATAGTTGTTTGCTTGTTGCTTCCTCTATTAGACAGGGAGCTCCTTGTGGGTAGGGATTGCTTTTTGCCTTTCTTGGTATCCCCAAGAGCTTAGCACAATGCCTGGCACAGAATAGGTGCTTAACAAATATTTACTGACTAACTACAATACAAAGTAGCTTTCGACTAGAATGTAAAGGATATTAAGGAGAATAATGTGAATTAAGGCAGTAAAAAAAACTAAGGTTGTGAAATGAATCTTGATTATAGAAATCCTCAAGAGCCAGGTTAAGGAGTGTGTATTTTATTCTATAAGCAATAGGGGATTCCCCCCATCCCCCTGCTTTGGCTCATCTACTGTTTCCTTTACCTCTCTAACAATTTCTGCATTAAAAAAAAATCTACTTAACACCTTGCTACTTCTAACAAAATTAAATTTCTCAAGTAAGTGGTTACCGGTAACCAATTCTAATTGCTCATAACCAATTTCTCCAATAACCTGGTAATCTTAGCTTTTCTCCCTGTCCAGTATTCAAAGTAGTCCTTCTAAGGTCTCCAAAGATGGTGGCCAAATCCAGTGATTTTTATCAGCATTTAACTGTGTTGCATTTAATTCTACAGTGGCTGCAGTATAATTTGGTGGGTCGGGAGTCAAGAAATTGTGCTCAAGTGTTTGCTCTGCTACTTATTTATTGTTTAACTGCGGAGAAGTCTACTAACTTTTATGGACCTCAGTTTCCTCACCTATTAAATTGGGAAGGAGGTAGAAGATTGACTAGATTATCTCTAAAATTCCTTTTAATTCTATGATTGTAAAACCACCTTCTCCTTTCTAAAACTCAACTTTACTGAGTTCTATGACGCTATATTTTCTTAAATTTACCTTATTTTTCCTACTAATCATTTATTCATTAATTTGTGAATATGCATTTCCTTTACCTTTGATAGATAATGACATTCCTTCATAACACTTCTCAGACTGAATCTTTCCATCTCCATGGATACAAATATTCCTTTTAACATTTTTAATTATCTAAATAATTGGAAAAATGTCAGTTGCTCATGGGTAGGCCAAGCTAATATAATAAAAAAGACGATTCTACCTAAGTTAATTTACTTATTCAGTGCCATACGAATCAAACTACCAAAAATTATTTTTATAGAGCTAGAAAAAATAATAACAAGATTCATTTAGAATAACAAAAGCCCAAGAATACCAAGAAAACTGATGAAAAGAAATGCAGGGGAAGGTTCCAGCTGTTCCAGATCTTAAATTGTATTATAAAGCAACAATCATCCAAACTACTTGGTACTGGCTAAGACACAGAGTGGTGGATCAGTGGAACAGGTTAGGTATGCAAGACATAGTAGTCAATGACTATAGTAATCTACTATTTCATAAACCCAAAGACCCCAGCTTCTGGGATAAGAACTTACTATTTGACAAAAACTGCTGGGAAAATTGGAAAAGAGTATGGCAGAAACTAGGCACAAACCAAAATCTTACACCATATACCAAAATAAAGTCAAAATGTGTTGATGATTTACATATAAAGGCTGATACTATAATCAAACTGGGAGAGCAAGGAATAGTCTACCTATCACATTTATGGAGAACAGAAGAATTCATAACCAAACAGGAGATAGACAACATTATGAAATGCAAAATTGATACTTTTGATTACATTAAATTGAAAAGTTTTTGCACAAACAAAACCAATGCAACTAAGATTAGAAGGAAAGTAGAAAATTGGGAAAGAATTTTTACAACCAGTCTCTCTGATAAGGGCCTCATTTCTAAAATATATAGAGAATTAAGTCAAATTTATAAGAATACAAGTCATTCCCCAATTAATAAGTGGTCAAAGGATATGAACAGACAGTTCTCAAATGAAGAAATTAAAACCATCTACAGTCATATGAAAAAATGCTCTAAATCACTATTGATTAGAGAAATGCAAAGCAAAACAATTCTGAGGTACCACATCACATCTATCTGATTGGCCAATATGACAAAACAGGAAAATGATAAATGTTGGAGAAGATGTGGGAAAATTGGAACACTACCGCGCTGTTGGTAGAGCTGTGAAATGATCCAATCATTTTGGAGAGCAATTTGGAACTATGCCCAAAGAGCTATAAAAATGTGCATACCCTTTGACCCAGCAACAGTACTTCTAGAGCTGCTCCAAAGAGATCATACAAGTGGGAAAAGGACCCACATGTACAAAACTATAGCAACTCTTTTTGTTGTGGCCAAGAATTGGAAATTGAGGGAATGTCCATCAGTTGGGGAATGGCTGAACAAGTTGGGGTATATCAATGTAATGGAATACTATTGTGCTATAAGAAATGATGAGCAGGCAGACTTCAGAAAAACCTAGAAAGACTTGTATGGACTGATGCTGAGTGAAGTGAGCAGAACCAGGAGAAAATCATACACAGCAAAAGTCACGTCCTGCAATGACTAACATTGATAGACTTAGCCCTTCTCAGCAATGCAAGGATCTAAGACATCTCCAAAGGTCTCATAATGGAAAATGCCATCCACATCCAAAGAAAGAACTACGGAATTGGAATGCAGATCGAAGCATATTATTTGCTGTTTTTTTCACCTGTTTTGTTTTGTTTCCTCTTTCTGATGATTCCTCCTATTGGTTCTAATTCTTCCTTACAACATCACTAATGTGAAATTATGTTTAATAGGAATATATATATGTAGTCTCTATCAGATTGTGAGCCATCATGGTGCGAGAGGGAGGAAGGGGGAGAAAAATTTAAAACTCAAAAGCTTATGGAAGTGATTGTTGATAAATCAAAATAAATTAATAAAAATATGTTTTTAATCTATAAGCAGATAACCACATAAAATAAGATTGAGTATAGAGACTTTATTGTTATAATTAAATAAAATAAACCTACCACTATAATATTGCTAAAATAAAGGACTAATAAAATCCCCTGTTTCAAGAACCTTGAGGGGCTCCCTACTGTCTACAGAATAAAATACAAACTCCTCAGTTTGGTATTTAAAGTCCTTTTCCCTTTTTGACATGTATACTACTATAGAAGGAAAGGGAAGAGAATAAGCATTTATATAGGGCCACTATGTGCCAGTCATTGTGCTAAGTATCTTTTTTTCCTAACCAAATATTATTTCATTTGATCCTCACACTTTACAGTGTTAGCCTAATAGCCACCTACAGTGACAGTGTAATAACTAGTAGATGAAGGAAATGCAATGGGCATGATTTACTTAGATTTTAGCAAAGCTTTTAAAGAAGTACCCCATACTAATTTTTGGAGAAGACAGCAGTATGTGGACTATAGAATTGTCTGACTGTATGGTTTCAGAACCAGCTGAACAGATACACTCAACAATGTTATCCTGGAAGGAGGTCTCCAGTGCAGTATCAAAGGAACCTGTTTGGTTATCTCCTGTTAAACTTTTTTTTTCAAATGACTGAGATAAAGGGATAGATTTTATGCTCATCAAACTGGCAGATGACACAAACCTGTGAGGGATGACTAACACACCAAGTGATAGAAACAAAAAAGATCTTGACAGGCTTAGAGCACTGGGCTGAATTTAACAGGATTAAATTCAACAGGGATAAATGTAAAGCCTTTCATTTGGGTACAAAAAGTAAAATTTACCAGTACAAGATTGGTGGAACAGTTGAGACAGTAGATGTTTTGAAAGAGATTTAAGGGTATTAGTGAACCATAAATTCAATATTGGTTAGAAGTGTGATTTGGTAGCCAAAAAATATGTAATGTAATTTTAGGTTGCATTAAGGTGCACAGCTTCCAAGAATAGGGACATGATGGTCTCCTTTACTCTTCTCTGGCGAGACTTAATCAGGAGGACTTCTTTGCATTACAATTTAAGAGGAATAGTGATAAAGATGAACTGTATGCACAGGAAGACAACCTGGATGAAAGGTCTTGAATCCATATCATATAAGGATCAGCTGATAAAACAAGGAATATTTATTTGGCCTGGAGAAGAAAATACTCAAAGAAGATATAATAACTGTGTTTAAGTATTTCAAGTTCAGTCATATTAAGGAGAGGTTAAAATTGTTCTATTTGGTTCCAGAGGACAAACAAGGAGTAATGATGAAAACTGAAAGAGGCAAATTTAAACTAGATTTGAGGAAAAATTCCTAACATATCATCTAAAAGTAGAATGGATGATCTTGAGAGGTTCCTTTTCATTAGAGGTCTTTAAATAGTTGCTATATAATATCTCAATAATTATGTTATAATAGTATTCTTTCCATATATGGACTGGATTAGATGGCTACTTTAGTCACTTTCAACAATGAAATTCTATGGTCCAGCCATACTGCCCATCTTGATGTTTCTGACATATGATACACTTTCTTCCACCTCCATATCTTTTCATTGGCTATTCCCCATCATTGCAATGCACCCATTTCTAATCTTCACCACTTAGAATCACTATTCAAAGTCCTTCAAAGCTCAACTCAAGGGCCATCTACTATATGAGACTGTTCTTATTTCAACACCACCACCACCACCAATTACATGATATCTTCCTTCATACAATGTTAAGTTACTTGAGGTCAGAGATGTTTTCTTTTTTGTCTTTGTATCCTTAATGCCTAGAACATTGCCCAGCACATAAAAGGCCTTAATAAATATCTGTCTCTTAGTTACTCCTCATTCAAGCTAAACTGGACTGCTTGATCTTTTTCTTTCAGAACATTCAATCACCTGACTATGCCCTTGAATAGCCTTGTCTCCCACGTCTGGAATGTTTTCCCTCACCTCCAGTTCACAGAACACCTAGTTTCCTTTAGGATACACACTCCACACCAAACCCCTTAGTGGCAAAGGTCCTAAAGTCATTATAGAGCTGCGGTCTATAGATCTCCAATAGGTCCAGAGAAAGATTTTTTTTGGGGGGGGAGGCTATGAATTTGGATGGGAAAGAAAACAGCTATTTTCACTTAAAGTTCAGCTGTAACTTGGCATTTTCTTCTATTACTTAAAAGCATTACTCTGAGATGGGATCCACAGACTTTACTAAACTGCCAAAGAGGTCAATGATACAGAAAACGTCATCTTTTACTTTAAGGCTTCCATATTTCATATGTTCACATGCTCTATTTTATTATATTAAGCTTCCCTAATCCCCTCCATTATTAATGTTCTCTTTCCTAATGCCAAGATCCTTTATACTTTATATATATTTGTGTGTGTGTGTGTGTGTGTGTGTGTATATGTATGTATTTACTTATTAGTATACATGTTCTCTCCCTACACCCCCAACCCTCTTGAGGGTAAAGACTATTTTATTTTTGTTTTTGTATTTCCAGCATTTAGCACGGTGGTTAGCCTAAAAGAGGCATTTAATAAATAAACTTTGTTGAATATATCTGACAGCTCTTTTACACATAGTAATTAGTCCAAATAAGTAAGCAATTCACATAAATGACTGCAATGTGTTACTTTTCCATGGCTAAACCAAGTTTTTAGTGTTTTTTTTTTCCTTTAGTTACCTTTCCTATATCTAAAACAGCATCAGTAGTGAAAGTTTTCACCAGAGTCTTTACAAAGTTTTATCCTTCCATATCCCAACCTCCCTTTCTATCACTTTAAAAGAAAAAGTCTTAGATCTGTCTCTTCATGTAAGTACACTTGTGCCTCTGCAGGGTTAAGATTCTCTGTGTTCTTTCTTTCTCGTGGCCCATTCTCGCCTGAAATTTCATTAAGTATCACATTTAGCTAATCACTGGAAACCAAACCTGGAAAAGGAAATGATTCTTTTCAGAATACTAAAAGCCTCTAGGCAGTAAAAATGATGGGTATAAGGCTGTTGATAAACAAGCCAGTAATATACATTTTTTTAAAAAAGATGTGGCATCCTCTGACAGGAAGGCCATTGGATTTAGGGTCAAGATATCTAGGTTTAAATCCGGATTCTGACATTTACTGGAACGTCTACGGGGTAAATAGCAAGAAGGGCAGTG
The DNA here is from genome assembly GCF_900497805.2 of Vombatus ursinus. Classification (NCBI taxonomy): domain Eukaryota; kingdom Metazoa; phylum Chordata; class Mammalia; order Diprotodontia; family Vombatidae; genus Vombatus; species Vombatus ursinus. Next base: position 18,638,574 of record NW_020948840.1, read on the forward strand.
TCTGCGGATCAAAGATTAAGTTGGTAGGGTGACAGGGCAGAGGGAGTATGAGGAGGAGGAGGAGTGTTAACATATAAGAAGATTGGAGCAGTAGGAAGGGGCCAAGTTATGGAGGGATTTAAAAGCCAAACAGAGGATTTTATATTTGATCCTGGAGGTGATAAAGAGCCACTGGAATTTACTGAGTGGGAGAGGGGGAAGAGCAATAAGGTCAGAATTTTACTTTAGGAAGATCACTTTGACAGCAAAGTGGAAGTGGGGAAGCGTGGGGACAGGCCTGAAGCAGGGAGACTAACTAAAAGGCTACGGCAATAGTCCAGGCCTGAGATAATGAGGGCCTACACCAAAGTGGTAATAGTGTCAGAGGTAAGAAGGGGGAGCATAGGAGAGATGTTACAAAGGTAGAATCAAAAGAATTTAACAATTGATTGGATATGGGTAGGAGAGAGGAGTCAATGATAATAACTGTAAGGCTGGGTGACTGGGATGATGGTGGTACCCTTAGCAAAATTAAGGAAGTTAGGAAGACACCAGGGTTTGAGTAGAAAGATAAGAAATTCAGTATTAGACACAATAAGTTTAAATGTCCTTGAGACATACAGTTTGAAATGTCCAAGAGGCAGTTGGAGATAGGAGACTGGAGGTCAGGAGAGATGTTAGGGATGGATAAGTAGATTTGAGAATCATTAGCACAGAGATGGATGATAGTTGAATCAATGGGAGTCAATGAGATCACCAAGGGAAACAGAATAGAGGGAGAAGAAAAAAGGGCCTAGGAGAGAGCCCTAGGGGATACCCATGGTTAGCAGATGTGACTTAAATGAAAATTGAGAAAAGGAGACTGAGAGGGAATGGTAAGATAGGAAGGAAGAGAGCCAGGAGAGAGCAATGTCATGAAAACCTAAAGAGAAGAATATCAAGGAAAAGAGAGTAATCAACAATGTCAAAGGCTACAGAGAAGTCAAAAAGGTTGAGAATTGAGAAAAGACCATTAGATTTGGTGATTGAAAGATCATTGGTAACTTTAGAGAAAGGAATTATTGCAAAGCATTATTCCTGAATTTATAAAGTAATTTAAAACTAAAGTATAAGTTTAACTTGGAAAATATCCACTTAAACTTATAAATCACTGGAACTAGAGTTTCAAAACCAAGTTAGGCAAAAATGACCTTATCTGCATTTGAGCTGGACAGTTTTGTCCACATTGTCATTCACCCACCTGGATGAGCAAAGAGTCATTAATTACAATCTTTGTGGTAAAATGGAGAGCCACTGGGCCTGCTATGTGTCACTGTGCCCTCAGACCCCCAGCCACTGCTTTAGACCTGCCAAAGTACCCTGAAGAACATGTTCCTGCCATCCAACCTGTGGCAGAAACCCTCTTATATGTGGTTATCTCACACATATTTCTATTTCTATTTCTATTCCCAGCATAAAACAGTATTTGACACATAGTAAGCACTTAACATTTTATCATTCATTCATAATTGGCTGACAGTGATTTTCATTCATTTTCTCATGAAGACTGCATTATTTGCCAACAGTCAAGGTTGAAGGCCATGAATGCAATTCACAAAACTTGAAAATTGTTCATTGTATTTTTACAGAATAAAAAATACATTTAATTAAAAACATTCTAACAAGATCTGAAGACAGTCTATATTTACTATACTATTACCACAGTATATTTGTTTTTATCATATTTACTTTTTTCCCGGTTCTAACAAATTCTCTCTTCTCAAAACAAAGAATAGAAAAGACACTATACAGCATTCCTAAGCAACTTAAATGACCCTAGTTTTCATATTAAGTATTCTTCATCTGGCATTCTGAAAAAAATAAGCATTATTAATTCAAATGTGAAAATAGTGATTTCCAGGATATTGCTAGCCATTTTAATATGTTTTATTCTGCTTAGTTTGGTAGACAAGTTCTCACTGAGTTGGTATTAATTGGTCATATTGACTTTAGTACTTTTAAATGAATTAAGAGAACTGCAAAAAGATAAATCTGTAAAATATAATTTTCCAGTTTCTGGGACTCTAACTGTATATGAGGAAAATGATAAAAGCTCTTGTACCATGGTTCTTAGAAGCTAACATTACATATGATTATTGTAACCACTAATGGTAGAATTTGCGGAAGAAAAGAAGACTTTTAAAAATGTACGAGCCTGGATTTACAGAGCTATACAATCTAAATCATTTAAAATGGCAACAGATAAAATTGGGCCAAAGTGAAGAAATCTGTGGAGCTGGATTTTAAAGGATTTTTTTTTTCTTTTCGCAAAATAGTGCTAAGCAGGAACACATTTGCAGCGTTATTCATGATGAAGCAATGATTAATCATACTAATGCTTTGCTCTAACTCCAGAAAAGAGAAGTGTATATAAAACTGCCAATTTTTGTTACATACAGCTTTTTAAAATGCATATTAAATTTAACAATAATAACAAAACTGCCTAGCTTTTCTGTGTCCCTTTCTGAACTTCCTTGTATTGTCTTTTGCATATTTTTTAAATGTTTCATTGATGCTCTTTTCTTTTTGCACATCACTCTATTACCAATGCCCTGTGAATCCCTCATAGAAACTTTCCCTTGTAATGTCTAGTTAAGCAAAACAAATCATCGTACCGACTATACCTGAAATCTCAAGTCTCACTCTGAACATCTATTCAATCACATTTCTTCCAAACTGATCACTATATAGGTCAGAGATCTAAAGTGTTTTGAAGTTGTTTTCCTTTCTATTATTGTCATCATCCAGACTCGAACTGATAAGCCTCTCTAACTCAGTTTGGCTGTTCTTCAGCAGACCCAAAGACAAGACTTGAACCAGGTTTAAAACCCAACACCTCTACAACTTGGTAGTGCCTAATTGACCTTTTGTTCCACTGTCACAGCGTTCAAAATCCCAAGTGGCAGCTAGGTGGTACAGTGGATACAGCACTGGGCTTGGAATTAGGAAAACTCATCTTTATAAGTTCAAATCTGGCCTCAAACACTTACTAGTTAGCCAAGTCGCTTAACCCCGTTTGACTCAGTTTCCTCATCTGTAAAATGAGCCTGGAGAAGGAAATGGCAAACTGCTCCAGTATCTTTGCCAAGAAAACCCCCAAAGGGGTCATGAAGAGTGGGACACAATTGAAATGACTTAACAACTTTCTGGAGTGCTCATTGGTCATATTCAAATAATATTCCCTGAGGAGAGTGTGGACACCTAGTAATGATGGGAACACTGGAGACTCAGACTGATGGGAAGACTTTTCTAAGGACTAGAGTTTTCTTCCTTGGAAAGCAGCAATCATTACATAGTTGACTATTCTTTGCGTTTTGACAAGTGATTAAATTCTCAGGCGAATAGCTATGAATACAAAGTCCTAGAGAACATTTAAGTATTTTTATACAAACATTTTGGAAAGCTATTTGAAAATATGTAAATAAAATGCCCTTTGAACCTGAGACTTCATTAATGGGCTCATACCCCAAGGAAGATACTGATAAAAAGAAAGTCTCCATATACATCAAAATATTTCTAGCAGAACTTTTTATGATAGCTAAGAATTGGAAACAAAGTAAATACTCATCAACTGAGGAACAGATAAATAAATTGCGGTACATGAATATAATGTGCTGTAAGAAATATCTATGGTAAATATAGAGAAACATGGAAAAATCTATGTGAACCAATGCAGAGTGAAGTTAGTAGTGCCAAGAAAACAATATCCATAATGATTTACAACAATATAAAGAACCACACATAAAAACAATTAAAAATGAATGTTACAAAATCATAAAGACCAAGCATGATACTATTGAAGAAATGTGAGAGGATGCCCCTAATCAACCCTTTGTGGAGGTAGGAGATACACAGGTGTTACATACTGCAAATGTTTTCAGATTTTTTTCAATGCATTGTTCAGTTGTGCTAACTTTTTCCTCTTCATTTCTTTCCTTTCTTTAAAAAATAAAATTTGTTATATATGATGATTCTCTAGGAGGGGGAAGGAACTTGGGGAAAACTATGATGGAGTAGGGAAGATAACAAGGTCAGACCTAAACTTTAGGAAGATCAGTTCGGCAGATAAGTGGAAAGTGGACATGAAGCAGAGAAACCAATCAGAAAGCCTACTGCAAAGGAATAGTTGTGAGATGATAAGGGTCTGTACCACAGTAGTTGAGATATGAGGGTAAATAAGGGGATCAATACAAGAAACAACACCATCTGGCAAGAAATTGAGTATATGAGGTGAGAGTGAATGAAGATGATACTAGTGTTCACCATAGTTACGTGCTTGGGCAACTGGAGGAACACAGATGCTGAGAAAAAGGGAAAGCTTGAGAGGAAAAAACGTGAGTTCATTTTTGGACATGCTGAATTTGAAATATTGATTAAACATCCAATTTGAGATGTCTAATAGGCAGCTGAAGATGTGAAATCAGAGGTCAGGAAGAACAGACCCTGGAAAATGCATTTAAATTGATTTGTCCTACATTCTCGGAAGTATCTTCCTAAAATTTGTAGCTTCCACTTCCTTCATGTATACCTTCTCCTTTTTAGAACCTCAATCATCCCCATCATAATCGTCACTAATCACAGAACTTCTATATTCTGTGTTTCTTCTCTGATTGATGAAGTCATCTTACCTACTTTTTGACAGAGATAATGGACGCAAGATGCAGAAAAAGACATACATTTTCAGACTTGGCCAATGTGAGAATTTGTTTTGACTATGCATATTCGTTACAAGACTTTTTATATTCTTCAAATTTCATTAGGGGGAGTATGAAAAGGAAAGGAAAGCAGGAGAGTAAAGAAAGGGAAAATTTTAAACTAAAAGAAAGCTTTATGTTTTCATAAAAAGTAATCATCTGACTGAGCTAACACTATTTGTGGATGAATAATGATTTGCATGTTGTTTTTTGTGTGAAAATTCCTACAATATAATTCATGTATATTCTGCACATTTAATAAATTTACATTCCTTTTTTCAAAGGACCTACAAAATATACCTTTTTAGGTATAACCTGTCAAGATGTATTATTGTCAAAGTTAAAAACTCAAACTCAAATGACTCTAAGATTTATAAAGTATATCCCTTGTGCCTTTGCATAGGCTGTCCCCATTCTTGGAGTGTACTCCCTTCTCTTCTTCATATCTTAGAATCCTAAATTTCCTTCAAAACTCTACTCAGGGGCCACCTCTTACATTAGTTATGTTCTGACCACCCTTATCTCTAATCTCTGTCTTTGTATATATTATGTATGTACTTTACATAAGCTCCTTAAAGACAAAGACTGTTCTTTTTTGTCGTTTTATTTCCAGCTTCATGACTGACTGATCAGAAGAAGGCTCAGTAAAACACCCTAGGAAGGCCACTCCACCAAGGATAAGCCATTACCTAAAAATGCATAACCAGAGGTAAAACAGGTTTGGAGCTCTACCTCATATATTGTTACAATAGATTGAGTCTTTTTTTAAGATGTGAAAAATTGTATTAAACCAGTCTGGATAAGAGGACTACAAAATTACAGATCTGCAGTTGACAGGAACCTGAGAAGCCAACTAGTCCAACTGCCAGCCGTATCTCTCTCTATCTCTCTCTCACTCACATACACACACACACACACACACACACACACACACATAAAATAATATATATACACACATAAATACACACATATATACATATACACACATATATATTTATATAAACACACACAAAGCGACTATAGCATCACTTTTTGCGATAGCAAAGAACTAGAAGCAAAGTAGATTTCTATCAACTGGGCAGTGGCTAAAAACATTGAAAATTGTGGTGTACAAATATAATGGAGTGTTACTGTGTTGTAATAAAAAATTAATATGATGAATACAGAGAGGTATGGAAAGACTTGGATGAACTGATGCACAGTGAAGTAAACATCCAGGAAAACAACATACACAATGACTTTAACAATGAAAGAACAAAAAGAACTAAGAAAGAACAAAAACATCAAAACAATAAAAAAAAATGAATACCGCAAAATAAGCTCATTCCCAAAGAAGCAATATGAGAGAGCACCCCTTCACACTTAAGTGCAGAGGTGCAGAGATGGTAGGAGGAGGCATGGCATGCTATGGGTGTGGAATTCTACATATAAAGACTTTTTCCAATATGTTTGTTTAGTCTTGCTGACCTGTTTTCCCCTGTTTTTTATGCTTCATTATGCTCATTATATATTTTATACTTCATTGCTCTCTAATAGGGAAAAAGACAGATACATTGTGAAATGTAAATGCAATAAAAAGGGAAGCTATCAATAAAATTTTATTTTAAGTAAAATTCCCATAATTAAAAAAGAGAGGGATGCCTTGTGGTGAGTGTGGCCCCACATATGTCTCTTTTATTTTGCACCCTCTTGTCCTGGAAAAAGGAATAAGAGAAGTCAGCTGGTTTGTGTTCTCATGGTCTCGGCAGCATGGAGGTGCATCAAACACAATGCAAATACAGCACACAGAAAATGAGCTCTCTTTTCTTTTGCAGCAAGTTTTAGTTTGTTTGTTTGTTTTTAAATAATTTTTCGGCACCTAAGTAGCGCAGTGGATAGAGTACCAGCCCTGAAGTCAGGAGGACCTGAGTTCAAATCCAGCCACAGACCAAACACTTGACACTTACTAGCTGTGTGACCATAGGCAAGTCACTTAACCCCAACTGCCTAAAAATTTAAAAAAAAAAAAAAAGAATTTTTCTAGCTTTTATCTGTTTTTTTTTTAATAGAATCTGTGCATTATAAGGTAAGAAAGATTTTAAATCAATGGGAAAATGATCCCAATCCACTTAACCTGGGCAGAGAGTTAATACATATTTGTTGTTATTCAGTCATGTCTAAGTTTTCATGACCCCATGGACCATAGCAGACCAGGCTCTTCTATCCACTGCTATCTCTTGAAGTCTGTCCAAGTTCATGCTTGTTGTTTCCATTACACTATTTATCCATCTCATCCTCTACCATCCCCTTCTCTTTTTGCCTTCAATGTTTCCCAACATCAGGGTCTTTTCCAATGAGTCCCATCTTCCCATTATGTAATCAAAATATTTAAGCTTTAGCTTCAGTATTTGACCTTCCAGTGAATAACCTGAATTAATTTATTTAAATATTGACTAATTTGACCTTCCTGCTGTCCAAAGGACTCTCAAAAGTCTTCTCCAGAACCTCAATTCTTTTTTTTTAAATTTATTTATTTATTTTTGGTTTTCAACATTCACTTCCATAAGCTTTTGAGTTTTCAAGTTTTTCCCCCTCCCCAAGATGGCATGCAATCTGATATACAATCTACATATACATTCATATTAAACATATTTTCATATTAGTAATGTTGTAAAGAAGTATTAGAACCAATGGGAGGAACCACGAGAAAGAAGAAACAAAAAACAACAACAAAAGAAAAAAGAGATCAAATAGTATGCTTCGATCCACATTCAGACTCCATAGTTCTTTCTTTGGATGTGGACAGCATTTTCCATCGTGAGTCTTTTGGAGTTGTCTTAGATGCTTGCATTGCTGAGAAGAAACAAGTCTATGAAAGTTAGTCATTGCACAATGATGCTGTTACTGTACACAGTGTTCTCCTAATTCCGCTCACTTCACTCAGTATCAGTTCATATAAGTCTTTCCAGGTTTTTCTGAAATCTGCCTGCTCATCATTTCTTATAGCACAATCGTATCCTGTTACATTAATATACCACAACTTGTTTAGCCATTCCTCAATTGATGGGCATCCTCTCAATTTCCAATTCGTGGCCACCACAAAAAGAGCTGCTATAAATATTTTTGTACGTGTGGGTCCTTTTCCCATTTTTATGATTTCTTTGGGATAAAGACACAGAGTGGTATTGCTGGGTCAAAGAGTTTGCACAGACCTTTGGGCATAACAGAACCATAATTCTTAAGCATCGACTCTGTGGCATTTAGCTTTCCTTATAATCCAACTCTCACAGCCCTACATTGCTACTGGAAAAACCACAGCTTTGACTATACAGACTTTTGTTGGCAAGGTGGTGTCTCTGCTTTTTAGTAAACCATCCAGATTTTCCATAGTTTTCTTCTCAAGGAGCAAGTATCTTTTAATTTCATGGCTGCAGTCACCATCTGCAGTGATCTTTGAGCCCAAGAATATAAAATCAGATACTGCTTCCATTTCTTCTTCTTCTATTTGCCAGGAAGTGAGGGGATCTGTTGCCAAGATCTTAGTTTGTTTTTATTTTTTTTTCCATGTTAAGCTTCAAGCCAGCTTTTTTACACTCTCCTCTTTCACTCTCATCAAGAGGCTTCTTAATTTCTCTTTGCTTTCTGCCATCAGAGTGGTATCATCTACATATCTGAAATTGTTGACATTTCTCCCAGCAACCTTAATTTCAGCTTTTGATTCATGTCAGATGAGTCTAAAACAAGTACAAGCATATATCTTGGTGGGCAAAATGTTAGTACTTTAATCATATGACATTTAATCTTGTGACATTTTTTCTACTACATGAATGAATTGCTTTTAGTCACATTTTTGTTGCATCTTGATATATTTTCTCATTTGTAAGGACAGTGATACAAAAATATGAAGTGTTGATTTGTTTTAATTTCTACAAATGAAATCAGAAGCTCCTTGAGAGGATAGAGGTTATATCTTTATCTTCTCTGTAGCCCTTTATCTTAGTCTGTCATCTATCATATTAGCTATCCCTCCCAGATCAACAGATTTGATAAGCAGGCCACCTATGACTTCATCCAAGTCATTCATTAAAAAAAATTAAACAGAGCATAGTTGCATTAATGTGGTTCTGGATATTGTGGAATAGAAACACAGTCATATACACATCTCATCTAAGGACAAGGATTGTTAATAATGTAAAACAATCAATGGAATATTCACACACAAAAATTAGGAGACATATGCTACTATCCATTGCCACTCAGATTAGTCTTGTTCTAATTCTGGGAAATGAAATCACATACAGAAAACTGATTTAGAGCCTCCCAAATGTTTCAGGTCCATTGTGTTGACAAAGAAATAGACAAAGGGATTTGGGAGTCTTTTACAAAGACAGGAATCTAACAAAGGTGCAATCCAGGCACTTCTGAACACACCAATCATGTACACCTTAAGTAAGGATAAACACAGGGGCTGTACTTGGGGTATTAGAGACATGAGCCATTTCAACTGTTTCTATAACAACTGTAATAACAATGATAGCTAATATTTATATAACACTTCAAAGTTTGCAAAATGCTTTACACAGATCATCTCATTTGATTCTCCTAACAACTGTATAAAGCAGATGCTATTATTATCTTCATATCAGTCATGAGGAAATTGAGGCTGATTAAAGTGACTTGCTGAGGATCACACAACTATTAAGTGTCTGAAGAAAGGTTTGAATTCTGGCCTTCCTAACTTCCCAAGTCCTCCATTCTATGTACTATGGCATGAAGATGCCTTATATCTATCTTCCCATGCCCCCCTCCTGAAGAAGAAGCCCAATTCAACCAGATTACATCAAGAGCTAAGAAAAAATTGCCTGAAGCACTTCAAGCTAGATAGTACAGTGAAAAGAACACAAGCTCTGGAACTGGAGGATATGGGTGTGAATTCTGCCTCTAATGATACCTATACCACCTCGGACAAGTATTTCACCTTTAGGGTTCTCTAAAGTCCCTTTCAGTTCTACATCAGTGATAAATGGACCTATCAGAAATTTTCCTTCAAGTTGACATGGATCCATTGAACAATATTCTTTTGTGACTGCTCAAGCAAATCTAAATAGAACTATAGAATAACTGGTTTGTATTTCTGCATCTCTATCTCATCCACAGGAATACTATAAAAGACTTGTCAAATGTCATGCTAAAATCCAAACAGTAGGGTATACCTATGGGATTCTTCTCATCCACTGATCTCTAAGCCCTGTAAAAAAAAAAGGGAATAACACTGAGTCAGAAATTACCTATCTGGCTCATACAGAGTCTGTTTCCCTGCCTCTAAATAATTACACATCACTCTTTTTATTAACACAGTCTAGGATTTTGCCAGGAATCCCAAACAAATTCTTTGATTATAGTTTAAAGAATTTACCCTCTCCTTTTTATGAAAATTAGGAGATTTGCCTGCCTCCCTATTTCACCATGATTTTTTCAAAGATCACCAAAAGAAGCTCAGAAATTATATTGGTCAATTCACTCAGTATGCTGAAATATCACTTGTCTTACCCTAGTGACTAACTCATTTAGAAGAGCTAGGTACTCTCAATAAAGTAGAACTAAAAAGACTTAAGATTTTTAACATAAAATTGTAGGAATGTATCTGAGAGTTTGGTTCTATTTTAGGACAGGATAGGCATGTATTTTATGATCTCCCCCATTCTTAAACATTCCAGAAAGCATAGATGGACACAGAGACCTTCCTCAAAACCAGTTTAGCAATAATTAAAAATATTCCCAGAAATTTCCTTCCAAAACTCACTCCCCCTGACAACTCCTACCTCCATACATAATACAGAAAGAAAAAAAGAGAGAAAATAGAAATCAAAAAGAAAATCATCATGGATTATGCTCACTAGAGGAGAAAGGTTGTTTCAGAAACTTAAAGTTGCTTAGAAACTCTATCTTAACTTGTACAAGCTGATGCAAAGGGAAATAGGAAAACTGAACCAGGAAAACATTGTACACAGTATCAGCAACACTGTGTGATGATCAACTATGAAGGACTCAGCTCTTCTCAGCAACACAGTGATATAAGACAAGTACAAAGGACTCACAAAGCAAAATGCTATCCACACCCAGATAAAGAACTGATGGACTCTGAACGCAGATCTAAGCATATTTTTCTTCACTTAGTTTATTCTTCTTTATGTTTTTTTTCCTTTTGATCTGCTTCTTTAACAACTGTGACTAATATGGAAATATATTTTATGTGATAGCACATGTATAACCTTTATCAAATTGCCCACTGTTTTTGGAAGGGGGGGAGGGAAGGAAGAAAAATGTGGAACTCAAAATCTTATAAAAATGAATGCAAAATATTGTCTTGACGTGTAATTGGGGAAAAAAATAAAATACTATTAAAAAAAAAAGAATGCTGGAAAAAAAAATCCCTCTACCTTAGGTCCCTAATTAGTAAAAGATTCTTCTATCCCAAAAGAAAGACCCAAAGGAAAGTCTACATGTGGTATACCATATAGAGTGATGGACTTGGAGTTAAAGACACCTGGGTCTGAATTCTTCCTCAAATACTTACTAGCTAAGTAACTTTGGGCAAGTCACTTAAAACCATTCTTTGCTTCAGTTCTTTTACTTGGAAAATAGGGATAACAATACTAGTACATGCCTTGTAATACTGATATAAGACTCAATCAACCAACAAGGGTTTGTGAAGGACTTACTATGTTTCAGGCATTACGATAAAGACTGGAAAACATAGGAAAGGGAAACTGGTTTTTATGGAGCTGGCCCCCATCTTCTCTGAAAGGGGATCAGAGCAGGAAGAAAGGTGGATGAGGTGGAGGTCTGTAGGGTGAGGGCAGGGGAAGAAGGTGGAGACTGCAGAAACCAAAGAAAACTACTTAGTGGATACCAGATCACAAGCCCAGGGATGGACTGAACTTTTCTACCAAAGCATGAAGTCTAGTGGGGTGGCTCCAAGGAGGCCTGTTAAAGAGATTAGGGATTAGTATTTGCTGCTAATCCATCGCAAGGTTACCTTAGACTTCTTAATGTCTTCTCCAGAAGAGACAGCTGCAGTTATTTTACGTCTTGGGCGTAATTCCTAGATTGAAGAGTTTTGAGAGTTCACGAGGACTAGAGAGAGTGTATAGTCTTCTATCTAACAGAATAATATAAAATCAATCAACAAGTATGTATTAAGCGATTACTAAATGTCAAGTAGATATTGGATTCAAACTTATGTTCTTTAAATCCAGGTTCAATGTTCTTTATGACATGTACTATATTCACAGGACTCTGTAAAAAGTGCTTAGGACAGTGCCTGTAAGAGGTCAAGAGATGCTTATTCCCTTCCCTTAAAATTAGATAAAAGGACATTGACAAGCTGAAGAATGTCCAGAGGAAGAGAGCCAGGGTGAAAGGACTGGAATTTGTGCCACATAATAACTAACAACCTTGCAAAGTTCTTTACAAATACTATCTCATTTGATCCTCACAACAATCACAGGAGGTAGGTACAATTACTTTCCCCATTTTACAGATAAGAAAACTGAGGCAAACCAAGGTTAGGTGAGTTGCCCAGGGTCAAACAACTAGCAAGTGTCTGAGGTCAGTTTGAACTCAGGTCTTCCTGATTTCAGGTCCAGCACTCTATTCACTGTGTCACCTAGCTGTATCTCTGAAGATTTATTGAAGGATGTTTGGCTTGAAGAAGAAAGTCTGGGGGAGGGGAGGTAAGCAGGGAATATAAGAGTTATCTTCAAGTACCTGAAAAGATGTGATATAGAAAAGGAAGGGAATAGACATGGGGTTTTTTTGTTTTTGTTTTTGGACCCTGAGGGAAGAAGCAGGAACAATAAGTAGAATGTGGCAAAGAAGGCAAATTTTAGTTTGATTAAGCGCAAGCGCGCACGCGCGCACACACACACATACACACACACACACACACTAATAATGACAGGGGGCTTCTTTGGAAGGTGAGGGGCTTCCTCTCCCTGGAGATCTTCATGTTGTGGCTGTACTATTGCTACTCTCATACATTATAGTGAATATTCTTTTTCAGGTATGGGTTGAAATAAATAGTCACAGGTTCTTTCCAACTCTCAAAATCTGTGATAACCTTGTAGTGACAAGACCAACAGAGGCTCAACCAATTAATTCTTCTAACTACATAATAGCTGAATCATCTATAATACTAACATTAAAAACATTTTAAATCACTGACATTCTGTGGTGAGAAATAAGGATTATGTTTTCTCCAGCTCAAATTATTATATCAAGTAGGTAACCACTTAGTTTTAAGAATTATCCTAGTCTGGATACTGTACTTTTGGAGTCTGAGAGATGAAGGCTATTCTGCTCTGATCTGAAGCTGGGAAAGTTCTGAAACATCTTAGATGATTATATATAATCACTTTGGAGGTGGTTCAGAGTGAGAGGAGAAAGGGCTATAGAAATCAAAAAGAGCACCCTTGTACCCACCCACCCAGTAGGTCACCTGGCACCTACTCTTCGGTACCCATGGCAACAGGACAAACCTGTTATTTAAATGCTTGAGTCCCTATAAAAAAAAAGAGTCCCACTGTCCTTCACTGGATACAATCAGAAACTACAAAGTGTTGAAAGAGAGATTAGTGCCTGTGAGAGGCACTCTCCAGGAAGCAATCTTGGACCTTTCCCAGTAACTTTGGATGCTGCTGGAGAGATAATAATACCTGACATGCATATAGGCTTTTCAGTTTGCATATACCATCTTATTTGATCCTTTTAACAACCCTATAACCCAGGGACTACAGGGAACATTTCCCTATTTTACAATGAGGACAATGAATTTCAGAGAGGATAAGTGACAGAAATAAGTTTTTTAAATGCTGTTAGAGAAATTTAGGGCAAGTGTCTCTAGCACTGGCTAAGTGAACGAAGTTTTGGGTACGTCAAAACTTACTGCCATAGATAAGCTTGTCAGACAACCTTCTTATGAGAACCTTGTTTCAAAAAAAGTCTTCCTCACCAAGAAAGGTTATTTTCCACAGCAAATAGTTAAATCAGCTTTCTTGTACAAATCAATCTTACATGAATTTGGATGAAGTATACTAGTTTGCTGGTTTTTTTTTTTTTGCCTGGAGCCTGATTACTCCTGAATGAGCTAAAAATTGAGGTTGCACATCCCCAGAACTGAGATCAAATATTTAAATGTTAGAGCAATTAAAACTGTCCTAACGACCAACTTAACTGTAAGACTAAAAATGCTAAAGAGTTACCACAGAGTGTATGTGAGGTCTCTTAATCAACAGATATTTCCTGAATGACTTCTATGCGCAATGTCTTATCTCCCAGAGAGGACACAAGGTATAAGAGGCTCTATGCTTAATAAAGGAGATACAAACATGAAAATTTATGTAATACAAAACAATGGCTCAAGACAATAATGAATTCACACAGTGCAAGGTAAATTGCCAAACAAATGGTATACATCAGGGAAAACAAACCCATAGCTTTGCATAAGTCTGCTTATATCCCCTCCCCTTCCCCCCTCCCCTTATTAAGTGACTCTGGCTCTTCAGATTAATATGTAATTTGGTTACATATGCAGCTGGGTGGCATATTGCATAGGGTGGCAGGAATGGCATCAGGAAGACCCGAGTTCAATCTAGTCTCAAATTCATACTTGCTGGGTTTCTCTGGGCAAGTCATTTAACATCTGTTTGCCTCAGGTTCCTCATCTGTAAAATGGGGATAATAATAGCATGTATCTCCCAGGGTTGTTATGAAGATCAAAGGAGATAACTGTAAAGTGCTTAGTATAGGGCCTGGCACAAATTAAGTGCTACATAAATGCTAGCTATCATTGTTATTATTTTTCTTGTTCTTGTTATTATTTATTGTGAAAAGAAATAGATTTAGATAGCAATAATGAGTACTACAGAGGAGTACTACAAAATTGAAACAAACCTGAGATTTGAGTTTAAAACCATTGGTATAGACAGTAAGTACTAAAGGATTTCAAAGGAGTTATAATCTTATCAGTTATTTATACTGTAGTTGAAATGGATAAATAAGATACTTTCCAGAGAAAAGATCTGAACAGGAGACTAAGTGGAGAGTACATCAAGGTACAGAGTGCCTGGTGGATAAAAAAAATCAAAGGGAATACCACAGAGATAGTAAAAGGGGAGGTTGGCATTATTAAAAATGGTTAACTTCATAATTTTCCCTAAGTCAGGTACAGATATTAAGTGACCCTAAGCTGCCTATCTTCATCCTTAATGAGAATTATGGAGATGATCAGACTTATAATTTCATAGTTTGAGAGCTGAAAAGGATATTAGCGATTATCTAGTCCAATCTCATCATTCTTACAGGTGAAAAAATTGAAACCTACAAAGATTAAGTAACATTCCCAAGGTCAAACAGACAGGAGAGAGCAAAGAGCAATTTAAGGAGAGTTAGTTAAAAAAAAACCAAACAACAACAACAACAACAAAAAAAAACAAACAAACAAAGGAGAGTTGGTGATAGGATGCTAAGTTCAAGAAGTAGGAAAAAAACCAAGGTCTAAAGTACAAGGATAGACAAGAAGATAAGCTTCCCCATCTATGTTGTTGAGCTGTATAAGACAAGATGACCTAACAGAGTGTAGGCACCTAGGGAAAATAGAAGAGGAAAACAGAGAGATTGTGAAAAACCAGAATGACTCTTCTGGTAATGTGACAATGGTCACTGATGTCTTACGTAGTTTCATTTGACACCAAAGAGGGATAAGCAGGCCTGTAGAAGATTTAACAGAGTTACAATTAAGCAGAATACGACAAGTTTCAGGGATTTGGGAGTTAAAGAAGTATATAATGGAAAGTCAAAAAAAGAAAGATGGTATAATATGTAAGAAGATCAATGAGATATTCAAACATCAAAAACTTTAACTACATCACTATGTTTTTTGTAACTGCTGATTAGGATTCTTCTGCATTAAAACATTACTATATTTAAAGTATTGAACATATGCATTGCTTATATTTTGATTTTGATGCTATCTTATACAAAAGTTGAATACAAAAAAATTGTTTTGCTTAAATTAACAGTGCTAAATCCATGAGCAGACTGAAGATTTATAATTTCATGCTTATGAGCAGGTCATTAACTATTACTACGCTTAAGTTATGATGAAAGTATTGATGTCTTATAACAAGAAGCAATCCAGGAGAATCACTATTTAAAAATGAATATTTCCAATTTGACCACAAATATATATTCAATTTCTACTTCAATGTAACTGATCTAATTGGCATGTGTAAGAGTTTATCTATGTCATCTTGTCCCTAAGCAATTTTTCCAATAAATCTTTCATAGAGGATCTATTTAATGTGCTCTATATTCCCTTTAAATACTTCAGGGAAACCAGTATAAGATTTAGTCTGTCCACCTGTTACTCTTCTTTATGACTAACCTACCTCTTTGTCTAGTTATACAAATCTCTGTTGATAAAGGTTATGGGATATGGTTAACTCTCCCCATACTCATTTCCATCAACCTTGATCCTGTGCCTCCTCAGTACAAATCCTCCTTTAACCTTCCATTCTGTTCTGCCTACTGAAACTCCCAATCTATTGTTAAACATCTCCCATTCATCTTAGACTTCTAAATGTCACGGTCTTTGCATTATGCAGTAATCATGGAAACCTGGCTCTCTCTGGAAGACTATGAATCCTTGACTACCCTCTTCAATATGGACTACTACTTTCAGCATGCTCTCTACACTAGGATAGAAGGAAAACTCAACCTGTTCTTGCTACTTTCAGACTTCCATTCTGCAATTCTCTCCTTTCAAGTTCATGTCATCTGTCTAGATTACCCTGTACAGATTATTGTTTTAATGGTGTAACTCCTAAGTTACACTTAGCTCCTACACTTAACTCCTAAGCTCCTAAGTCATTTATCTGAATTAGAGTCATAATGATAATAATTCTAATAAGCATAAAGACTGACCCTGTGATTTCACTGACAGAGAGAACTTCAAGGTGAACAAAATCCTTTTATCAATGCAAGTCAGTAATTTCTCTGCAATCTTAAGGGTGTTACCTAGAGCACTGAATTATCAATAAATTTGCCCAGGGTCAGATAGCTAGTGTGTGAGAGAAGCAGGATTTGAGACCAGGTCTTGTTGGGTCACTTTGCAGTGCTACCTTTCTAAAAACAACAGCTGAATAAATGAATGAATGCATACAAGGCACCATAGAAACGTTGCTTTAAGATTCTGTGGTAACAGAAAGGGATAAAAATCATAAAGCTTGTTAGATTATATGGGTGCAACTTTAGAATATATTTTAGTGAAGGAAATGAATAAAAACAATGTATTTATATTCTTTGTCATCAGTGCTATTTAAGTGAGTGCAGCGGCTTTGGTTCACCTTTAATGGTCCTTCTAAAAAACACCACCTGCCTGCATATTTTACTGGAAAAACTTGTCTCCTTCCTCCCCCAGAATTCTGCCCTCTCTCAAATTGCAATGCACAGTGAACAATGATAACATGTGGGATAAATTCAAAGAACCCAAAGTTGAAGACAATGTTTTTCCTGCATTCTACCTACAGTAACTGAAAACTGGGAATTTACTGGAACTGAGGATTTATTATGAGTCAGAGGGTTGATAGCCTTTCCAACCAAAACATCTGTTCTACACAGTTGCAACTGCTACAATCCATTTCCTTTTAAATCTGGAGAATGACCAAGTGGTAGATTAGGATTGTTTATCTTAAAGATACAGAGGATAAAAATGAGACCATGAATAAAAAAAGGCAAATCATATCCACTTCCACGTCCATTTCTTTCCTTGACAGTGTGTAGAAATGCAAAATGAAGAATGCAATTCAATTTAACAACCATTTGTGTATTACTATGCGCCAGACACTGCATTATGAACTGGAAATACAAAGACACAAGTGAAACAGTCTTTGCTCTCAAGTAGCTTACATTCTACTTGGGGGAAACAATGCACACACACATACACACACACACACACACACACACACACACAAATACAATGGAATGAGAAGAATAAGAAAGGGGTGGAAAGAGAGCACTAAAAACTGAGAAGATCAAGAAGGGTCTTGTATAGGACACTGCACATGAGCTGAGTCTTAAAGAAATGCAGAGCCTTCAAGATGTAGAAGTGAAGGAGAGCATGCCAGAAGGAGGGCATACCTTTGCAAAGGCATGGAGGTAGAAGATGAGTTTGGCAGAAATATAAAGAAGATGAGGGGGAATAGCATGTGAAATCAATCTGGAAAAAGGTTATAGCCAGATTATAAAAGCTTTAAATGACAAAGAGTTTGTATTTCATCCTAGAGGCAAGAGAATACTTATGAAGCTTCTCATACAGGGAATGACAAGGTCAAATCTATCAGAAAGGCAATGAATCTAATTTTTGCATATTTAAAAAAAAAAACTGTATAGAGTTACCTGTTCTAGATAATCAAGAATTTTTAACAGATCACATAAAACAACTTTAGTAGTTTTTAATCCTACTCTATACACTTTCAGGTACAAGTAAATTTAATTTTCTTTTCCCTAAAAAACATCTTGTCCAATTACAAATGGTGTTAGGGACACCTGTTTCTCAAACAGGGAGGAGAGTGGATTATATTAAGTCACAAGAATCACTATCCTGTGTCCAATAGCCCAATTGTAAGTACTGGCTTAAACTTTTTTTGTCTCTCTAAAAGACAGGTTGGAAAGTTGAATGGCAGATCCTTAAGAATACCTGAAAGGGATAATTACAATTATAGTCAAGGCTGACCTTTTGCAAGGGTAAGATTCCTAGGAAATAGCACCAAAGTCAAAAATGAATGTTGATGCACTGAACCTATGAGAAATAAGGCATTAGGTTCCTGCAATACACTTTTCTGCATATAATTCTTTATAAAAAACATTAATTCTGATAATATCCATTTTCCTAACCCAGTATCCATGAAACAATCCATAAAATACAGTACACAAAATAAAATTGGTAATGTGCAAAACATTTTTCTCACTAGCAATTTCCTAGAATTCTGTTACCTTTTGTCCTAACATCCCAATAAGAAAAACGAAAAACACTGATTTAAGACAATATTCACTTTCCTTAACACATGAAATTTACAGTACCATAAATATTGTATGGCAAATAAAACTCTTAAAACTAAAACACTGTTTAACCCAAATCTTAGCTTCCACTGTGTCAGACAGCAATGTGAGGGCATTGTACTGTAAACTATAGTGCTATAAACCTCTCTATCTTGGCAGCCTTCTGAAAACCAAGGGAGAGGTTGCTGGGACTTCAGTTGCTGCTGTTAGAAAATGCCAAGACTGGTGAGGTTTTGACACAACCTTAGAGCCCAAAAGACTTGCACTACATTTTGGGAGCATAACTGCAATCAAAAAACAAAACAAAACAAAACAAACAAAAACAAAACTTAAGTTTTACAGGCAAACAATGAAAATATGCAATGGATGCACATGGTGCTCTTTACAACGGTAGGATGAACCAAGACCAAATGAAGTGCCTAGTAGGATACCAGCCACTTCACAAATCTGTGCACATTGTGCCTCATTTTTTCTCTACTATGCATAACCACAAAAGAAAGTGAAAGTTCTGCCAACATGAAAGTGAAAATGAGGTTACTAATAAAATCACATGAATGTTTGAAGTCATGAAAGTTAAACCTGCAAATGTTGAGGACTGACTATATATGACTCACAGTTCAGGAATACCTATACAAATAAACATCCTAATCTCACACAGGGAAAGTGATGCTCTCTCCATAGTTCAACCCTCACCACATAATTGTACAAAGAACTTCTCAAAGAGCTGATAAAACCCACAAAGAATGTGTCAGGATCATTTAAATATTAGAAACACTTCAAGGACTCAAACCTCTAATTGCACTACAAGCCATCTACGATAATAATTCACATCTATATGGTGCTTTAAGATTTACAAAGTACTTTCTTCACAACCCCATGACCAAGTTAGGTACAAGTATTATTATCCTAATTTTGTAGATAAAGAAATTAACGCTCTGAGAAGTTATAACTTGCCTATGAAGGGAATTTGAACTATTCAATTCCAGGTCTACCACTGTATCTACTATCAGGGTGGGGAAGCTGTGGCCTCAAGGCCATATGTGACTCTCTAGGTCCTCAAGTGCAGCCCTTTGACTGAATCCAAACTTCACAGAATAAAATCTCTTAATAAAAGGATTTATTCTGTAAAACCTAAACTCAGTCAAAAGGCTGCACCCAAGCCCCTAGAAGGACACAGGTTCCCCATCCCTACATACCATGACGTCTCTACAGGAATCCATGGAGCCCTGCCTCACATTACATATGAGCTCATAATCAGCAATATTCCTATGATCACATTAGAGACAATATATAAAGCCAAGGGGGTGAGCAGATCACCTTTGTTCGAGATTCAATGACCATAACCCTTTGCTCTACCTGTGTGAATCCAATTCATTTGTTTTGGATTTCTGGACACCATTTGCAGACTGATCACCTTGACACCCAATATGCATTTATGTCCTAACAGATGCTTAAGTCCTAGAGTCTGAAACCTAGTCTACTTTCTCAGAATTTACTATTTCCCTCTCTGTCTGTACTGAACTCCTAGATAGTGAACTTAATTTGACTCTTTTAAAACCACTCCCTTACTGTCCTCTTCTGGGTATACAGATTCCCTAGATGTAGGAAAATCCTCTGCCCTTTAGACTCCTGATATTCATAACCTCTAAACTATTAATTACCTCTTGTCTATACAAGTCTCAATATCTGAGTTACTCAAAATTTGCTGGACTTCTAGTCCTTGAAAGTCTTGTTCTGCTGTGGATCAAGAATTAAAATGATTCAAATGTTTTTTTTTTTCAAAGTAGTCTCATAAAATGAAATAGCTCATTCAGCTAATAAGTAGAAGTCAATACTCTCACAATCTATTCTCAGTTGTATCCATGAAGATTGACACACACAGAAAGAGGCTAAATGAAACTGGGCAACCACTTTAACAAAAATAAAACTTAGATTGAACATATTATATTGGTTTCAATTTCTACTTTGTAGCTTTAACAGGAAACTGAATATTTTGGGGACTGGGGTTGGTACTGAGTCTTTTTTCTATACTTTGAAATACTATTTTCAAATATGGCTGAAACTATAACATATACCCTGTGAAAAAACAACCATAAGAATGTGAACCAGGTAACACAAAAAGGAAAATTTTAAATCAATTCATTTTTGAACATGTATTTAATTATAATCAAATCAGCTTAAATGTGAAGATTCTGTAAAAGCTTTTCCCTCAGTAGTGTACAATTATCATTTGATATGATTTTGAGAAAACTAAAGTTCAGATTAAATAAACATTCAGTTTTGTTTTGTTTTCTCTTTTATAATGGTTTAGTCATTATATGTATTGTTTTCTTCCAAAAGGGAGAGAAAAATGGATTTTTCTTTATTAATAAACACTAAAAAAGAAAACAACTAAACTGGAAAGCTGAATGATTATTAAACAAAGTTAATTGAAAAAGTTATGTGTGAGATCATTTGGGCACTAGAAACAGAAAAGCCTAGAGCGTACCTCCTTTCAAAGGAACTGACATTCTAATGGGGAGAGATAACATATAGAAGAGGTTTTAGGGGCAAGTCAGATTGAAAAGCCCAGTACTCCTTACGCTGCAATGGCAAACCAGTTATAACTTCCTTAATATAATTTCCATTAATAAAACCATATACCTATTTATTCCACAACAGGTATACTTATCATACCAATTTTTCAGTCCCCAAAATAGGTAGGGTGGAAGGGCAGGAAGGAGAGATTTATTAAGAGCCTCATGTGTGCCAGATACTATTTTAAGTACTTTTTACAAATATCTCACTTGATTGTCACAACAACCCTACAAGGTTTGTGCTATTATGATCCTGATTTTACAGTTGAGGAAATGGAGGCAGACAGAAGTTAAGTGATTTGCTCAGGATCACACACCTAGTAAGCATCTGAGGCTGGATTTAAACTAGAGTCTTCTAGACCCAGTACTCTATGTACTCCATCACCTAGCTTGCCCAGAGTCACACAACTTTTAATATATTTCTCAACTAGGATTCGAATCTGGGTCTACTAACACAAGGGCCAACGATCTTACCTTGTATTACAGTTAAGTGTTTGGGGCTTTAATAGCAAAGTTTTTCATAATCAGTTACAAGTTTAGTCCCAAACATTTCACAAGCTCGTCATTAATATGTATGAAATGGAACTAAGTAGTGAAGTAAAAAATACTCCCCTACTATATTTTAAAATCTTGGAAGCATGGGGAAATGTCATATAAAATTGTATACTACCATATAACATCGTATGAAGTCCCAAGACCCTCAGGTTTGTTAATTGACAGATGACTGGAAGGGTCCTTTAAGATTCTTAGCTACAAAGATGAATTACCTCGCTCTCATTAGTTTAACTAGAGTCTAATATGTCTGGCTTAACAATCTGATAAAAGTTTAAAGAGAAATGAAAATGGCCTCCTTTTCTTTTTATTTTGAACTTTGCTACAAAGTACAGCTTGTTAGGTAGGGAAGAGGAGAAGGATATAGTTGGAAATGAATGTGATATAAAGACAAGAGTCAACAATAAATATAAAATACAATTTTTTAAAGTGGTGGTTGTTACGTTTTCTAGTAATTAATAAAAATTCACCAGATGCTCTAACCTCTAAATTCAAATGCACCTGTGCTGAGAACATAGACACATTTTAGGGATGGAAATATAGATTTTACATAGAGAATTTTCAGGTGTGGAAACTCCATTTACTAGTACAGATCACAACCTTTCCTGTAACATAATCCTAGAGAGCTGAGTGTGCACTGAGGCAGGCACTGAAGCTAGATCTTCCTGGCTTCAAAGCCTGCTCACTCTCTAATATATCACACTGCCTCTTTATGTATATATTCATTATGTATACATAATACATATATTACATAATACATGTGTATTATATAATACATAATACATATATATTATTATGTCTATTATATATTGCATATATATAATTTCATATATATTTTATATATTGCATATATATTTATATGCATATATATTTATATATAATATAATTCATATATACTATATATTGCATATATAATTTCATACATATTAATGACAAGCTTGTGAAATGTTTGGGACTAAACTTGTAACTGATTATGAAAAACTTCGCTATTAAAGCCCCAAACACTTAACTGTAATACAAGGTAAGATCGTTGGCCCTTGTGTTAGTAGACCCAGATTTGAATCCTAGTTGAGAAATATATTAAAAGTTGTGTGACTCTGGGCAATATATATACATGTACATTATATATACATAATACATATATACTATATATACATTAATTTAAAAAATTAATTACCTAATACATATACATTTATTATGTATACATTTATGTATATATCTATGTATATTTCATATCACAATGTATTTTTAAAACATTGATAGGAATAGACTCATGAATTTAATTAAATAGCTATCAGAGGGCAAACATGAAAGTAAATATATTCTATTTAACAGAGAAAATTTGAATATTTAAATATTGTTTCTAGTGTTAAAAGAAAGCTAGATGGTTCAGTGGATAGAGTGCTGGGCCTGGAGTCGATGACCCTGGGCAAGTCACTTAACTTCTCTTTGCCTTAATCCACAGGAGTAGGAAATGGCAAACCATTCCAGTATCTTTGTCAAGAAAACTCTATGGAGCAGGGGTCACGAAGAGTCAGACACAACTAAACAACTGAACCACAATCTATTGTTACTAAAACTAACATCATATCAGTGCTCTTCTCTCATTTTAGCTCCACAATAGAATTACTCTATGAAACCACTCTATGAACACTCTATGGGGCAACAGAACACTCCATGAAACCACAAGTGGAAGAAAATACTCCAAAGGGTGCTTCTACCAAATTCACTTTACTTTTACATAATTCTGCAAAGGATTTCTTTCCCTCCTAAGTTTTATAGAAGCACAGAATCTGGGAGGTCATCTAATCCACATTAAGTGTTAAATGGGTAAAGATCCTAAATATAAAAGGGCATAGAATTAAGAGAAAAAATGGAAGACATTATCTTTCGCAACTATGGCTGATGGGGGAATTCTTAGAGCAAGTCCAAAGAAGTGATAAAGATTACAAAAGATAAAGTCAACTGACTACATAAAATTAAGTTTTTGCATGAACAGAATATAGCCAGAATAAGAGGAACTGTAGAGTAAGGAGAATATTTGCATTAAATATCTCTGATAGAAGACTGATATCAAAGACAGATAGATAGATAGACAGACAGATATGGAAATAATACAAATGAAACAAAGACTATTCCCTTATGGATAAATGGTCCAAGAATATGAATAATTTTTGACATAAGAATGCAAATTCAAAAACCATATGAAAAAGCTCTAAATTAGTAATAAAGAGAAATGTAAATCAAAACAATTCTCACATGCATCAAATTAGAATTATGAAAGAAAAATCATTAAATTGCTCATACCAGAGATCTAGGGATCCAAAAGAAGTTAAAAGACAGAAAGAAAATAATGATATATGCCAAAATATTCATGGCAGCAGTTTTTGGTGGAAGAAAAAAGAGAAAACAAGTGTTTTTACAACCAATCCTCAACTTTTGTGGGGGTAATGTTCCTAGAAGATGGTGCAAAAGTAAAAAAATGTGAATACTGATACACTGAACCTATGGGAAATAAGGGTTTGGGTTCCCCCAATCACCCCAAACTGTAATTTTTTGCTACAGATTGCTGAAAATATACTTTTCTGCAGAATTCTTTATAAGAACATTAATTCTGATAATATGCACTTTTCCTAACATAGTAACCATGATACAGCCCATAAAATGCAGGGGAGAGAAGAGGCAACATAATATAGGATGAGGAGGGTCAGGGGTCATGATGTCAGAAGAACCCCAAGTTAAAAGAAGGAAGAAGGTACCCTGCAATCTCTAATCTCCCTTTTGGGCTCTGTGGTTGAACTGTTCTCAGATGAAAAGCCCATACCTCAAGGTGAGTCCCTGGCACTGGTCTGAGATCAGAACTTCCACCAGGGGCCAACTGGTCTGGGCCAGGCCCTGTCCATCGTAGCTTTCTGTAGGCCTGACATGGCAGACTGGCCTGCACTGCTAGCTGCTATGGTGACCAGTGTGCTTGGGAGCCTGGCAGAAGTGGCCGTGTGGGGAGCAGGATGCCCAGAGAGCACTGGTGAGAGAGCAGGAGTGACCGCCATCCCATTTACCCACAAACTTTTCTTCAATTCCTTCATTGCACACTTGAGAGTTTACTTTAGTACTTTCTGGAACAGACTCAGGAACACTTTCATGAATACTTTCCTCTTTTTTTTGCAGATATAAACTATTTATATTGCAACTCTCATTTTTTCTTTACTATGTACAGCCACGAACATGTGTAGTGGCCAACATGAGAGTGAAAATGAGATTACTAATAAAATTTCAAGAAGCTTGTAGTTTCAAAAGTTAAACATGTAAATGTTGATGATTGACTATATATGAATATAATATAATATTACAGCACTGTTAACAGCACCAAATCCTCTTCTAAATACCAACATTCCTCTAAAAGAAATCTATGACCTGAATAATTATAACAGTTGACATTTTGTATATTACTTAACGCTTGCACAGCACTTTTTCATATAGGATCTCATTTGATTCTTCACAGTAACTCTTAGAAATATATACTATTGTTATTCCTATTTTACATGGGAGGAAACGAAGGCCAAGAAAGGTTAAGTGATTTGCCTAGGATAAGTTGGCTAGTTAAGTGTTTGGAGTTGGAAAATGAACTGAGATTTGCTTGAAACCAAATTCAGCAGTCTATTCATGCCACCATGCTACCTTATAAAACAGAAATCCAATCTCAGAGTCTGCCTCTACTGCTTGCTCTCAGTATATTAAGGGATAATGATATACTCCAGGGGTAAGAAGTGAAAGTGAGCACAGAGGCCCTGTGGCATTTAATGACAGAACAATTTTTGTGATTGGAAACTGCTGGTACAAAATAATCTGACCAATTTAGGAATGCCAGAGAATAGGAAAGGGGTCTGCCACATGAGCATTTTGCTCTGTGCAAAACACAGTCATTATTTGGTTGTCAGACCATGTCACCCACATGTTCAATCAAATCTATGGTCTCTCTGTTCCTATGAATGCCTGTGTTTGGCAAAATAACTCTAACCTACTTTTCCAGCATTATTATATATTACTCGTTTCGACAAATTCTATGGCTCAACCAAACTAGTGGTTTTTTTTTTACAAACTACATGAAAGTCAATCTTTCATCTTGCATCACCATGCCTTTCAAAGGCTGTCCTGAATGCCCAGAGCACAATGATTCATCATCTGTACCTCTAAGAATCCCTGGTTTCCTTCGAAGTTCAGTCCAAGTGCAATCTTCCATATGAAACCTTTCCAGATCACCCAGATGCTAGGACCTCTCTTTCCAAATTACTGTGTATTTACCTTGCACACATTCACCCATGTACATGTTGGCCTCATCCATCTATTCTCATAGAATGTGTGCTTCCTGAGGGGATGAACTCTTTCAATTTTGTCTTCACATCACTAGCGTCTACCAGAGAGGCTGGCACATAATAATTGATTAATACATGCTTGTTGATTGATGCTTTGGTTGGTGGTTTAGAGTGATCAAGTACAGAATTTATTATTTGTTGTGGAGAGAATAAAGGAGTCCTAACTGGAGAGACAATAGTGGAAAGGCTAGGAAGCATGAGGCCTAACACCTGCTGATTTGTCCTTGGGTGTCTTTCCTTTGTGTCATCATTGTGGTGTCTGTTTATTCATGTCTATGATATCAGTTTAGAAAAAACAAGTGATGATGAAGTGGTGAAGTCATATTCAGCTTAGCATTGCCTCTCTGAAGTATATTAGCTGAATTTGGTTACAGTTTCCTTCTCAAACGAAGAGTACAGGTGGCATTAGGTCTATATAACAGATTGCACTGTTGGACTTCATTAACAAGCAGAAATGTATAAAAAAAACAGAACCAACTCATAGAATTTCAATTTCAAGCTTTAACAAAGTCCAAAGTGCTTAAAAGATGCTAAATATGGTTTGTGGGAAAATTAGAGAAATAATAACACTGATAACATGTAACATGATTTTTTGTGCAAAATACCTAATAAGTCTTATTAGCTCAGGTTTGCAAAAAAGAAAAACTAACATACTTAACATTCAAGATTTTTTAATTCAACCTTACATGTCCTTTTAAAATAGCTTTTATTCAGAGAATATAAAGCAACTATAAAAAAAGTACTGAGTTATAAAGGTTTGTGTCTGCTTACCTAGAATTGTCATAAAATCTTGGAGATGGAATGGGTTTTTCAAATCCAAGTGTTACCTCATGCATCTGTACATAATCATCTGTACAACAATCCTAAGATATAGGTATCTATCTCTTTGAATAAATACTTCTAATCAGGGAAAAATATAATGTCTCAAGAGGTAGATAAATTGACTTAATAGCTTTGCTAACAAGTTCTTCCTTATATTAAGAAAAAATGGAACTACTTATCAATTGTAGTTTCACTGCTTAAAGTCACAGAGAAAAAGGCAAATCCCTCTTCCAGGTGGCAGCTATCATTTATTCCCTAATTCTTTTCTTTTTCACTCTAAACATTATCACTTTCTTCAACGATTCCTCCTATGTCATGACTTCAAGGTTTTTCACCATCGTGTTGCCTTCCTCTAGATTTGTTGTAGTTTGCCAATGTTCCTCTAAAAGTGTGATAGCTAACACTAAACACGATACTACAGATGTGATATGATCAGTATTTTTTTAAATGTAGTCTAATAACACTTCAGTTTTGGGGGCAAGCTGTCCCACTTCTGACTCATTTTGAGATTGCAGCCAACTGAAACTACTAAACCTTTTCTACACAAATGGCTATTAAGCCAAGTCTTTAACATTGTGTATCAGTGTAGGTATTTTATGAATCTAAGTATAATTTATCATTGTTGTAGTCAGCTGAGATGTAGTGTTGTAATAAAACACATAAGATATCCCTCTTAGTTTTGTGTCATACACACATTTTGTAAGCATGGGAGCTACATCTTCATCTAACAAAAACTCTTATGCCTCTACAATTCCTTATCTCCTAAAAATAATTTACCACAAGTATGAAAGCCATTCACATTTATTTAGCTCAGCATGTTTTTTCACAATAATTTCTCTGTCTTCCCTAAATGTCAGGAGATGGGGGAGGGAGGCATGTGTCACTCTGACCAAGGATGCCATCTCTTGATTCCTTAGATTTCTTACTCTCTTCTTACCTGCTGTTATCTCCAGCACATAGTTCCAGAGATTCTACGTGTGACCAAAACGAAAACATATCTTTAAATATGGTTTTGGAAAAAGGAAAGTACTGTTCATAGGAAGCTGAACTGCTATTCTCTTATAGTTATCTGTTTGTGTTACTTGCACAGGAGTATAAAGTGTTTTTCACATCTTGTAGGATATGAAATCTCTTTATGGAAAACAGAAGTGAACTATCATCTGGTCATTTCTTGGTTAGCACTTTTCTTTCCTTATGCTCACTGACTGAGGGGTTTATAAATTACAAATGGAATTCCTAGCAATAAAGACAGGTCCAAAATCCATGAACAAAACCAAAATTAGAGATAAAATTGTTTCTCCTATGGCATCATATCTATGACTGTGCCAGCTTATCCAGGGGCATAAACAAAGCATCAGTAGTGTGCTACTTCATAACACAAATTAGCTCTGTAAAGTACTGCTAACTTGTTAAAATGGTAAAGTACAATGTGTAAATAAGAACTCTTGGGTAAATCTGGCAAAATATTATAATGGCAACAAAACCAATTAGTTGTGCCCTAGTGTTTTTAAAATGTATCCAAATTCACTGCTATGGATGAAAAATCCCCTTCACATCACATAATAAGCACGTTACTAAACTTCCTTAAGTATTTCAATATATCTATTAGTATGCAATGAAAAGTTCAGTGTATTATTCTTCACTTTTTATCCTTTTATGTCCAGTAATAATGCATATATACATGTACATATATACACATATATACATACATACACATATATAAACACATATACATATACACATATATATGTGCACACATACAACTTTGCATAATACACAGAAGACAGGGTTCTAAAATCAGTTTCAAAATGTTACTTCAAATGATATTTGCTGAAAAGTAAACAAAAAATTCCCATTGACTGTGTTACTTTGGTTCAATTCTTACAGACAGTTCCATTTAAGTACTAAAAAAGAATTGAGAAAATGATATACTGAAATCCTAATAAACATGAAAATAAACTTCTATTACTACTTTCATAAGAAACTAAGAATAAGGAAGACCTAAAAGTAATGGGATCTCTTATTTCAATTGTGATTCAATACAAAGCAGAGAAAAATAAATTCTAAATTTGAACTCTAGAAAACTGACCTCAAGTTAAATCACATCAACAAGCAGTTTATTAAGTACCTACCATATGCCAAGCACTATGAATAATGTCTGAGTATACAAAGAAAATTTTTAAAAATAGTCCTTTTTTTTTTTTTTTTGGTAATAGTCCTTTTTCTAAAGGAGCTAGCAGTCTACTGGTGTTGACAACATGCAAATAACTATGTATAAACAAGCTATATACAGGATAAATTGGAGATGATGAACATAGAAAGGCACTACCATAAAAGGGGTTCAGAAAAGGTTTTCCATAGGAAGTGGGATTTTAGCTGAGACTTGAAGGAAGTCAGGGAGTCTAGGACTTGTAGATGAAGTGGAAGAGTATTCCAGGTATATGGGATAGCCAGGGAAAATGCCTGGAGTCAAGAGATGTAAAGTTTTGTGCAAAGAAAAGAAGGTCAATGTCACTGGATAGCAGAGTACACAAAGAGGTGTGAGGTAAGATGGCGTAAGGTTATAAAGAGCTTTAGAAACCAAACAGAGAGCAGGATGAAGTATAGCATTCTACTACCTCATAACTCCTCTACAGAGATGCAGAAAATGAAACAGACTGAGTCCTGATTAGGAAATCCATGAAAAAAAATTATAGCTAATCATTTTTCAAGTCCAGGTCAGCAAAGAGAGACACAGAGAGAAGTCTGAAGACACTGAGGACAGGGTTTAGCCAGGAAAAGCCATGGGGCATTCTGGGAAAGAGAAAAATCATGAAACAAAGCAAAGAAGAGGTCCCAGATGAGACACAGAGGACCGTGGCCTTGTGCAGGGTCTAATAAGTACCACATGGCAACTTTGTCATTCACCACCCAGTTCTGGATCACAGATCCAGGTGCAAGGGATCTAAGTCTAGGGATAAGAAAAAGTGATCACATGCCATAGGCTGTGTACCAAAAAAGGATTAAGTTCAGTAGCAAGCAGTACCTA
The DNA here is from genome assembly GCF_900497805.2 of Vombatus ursinus. Lineage (NCBI taxonomy): Eukaryota > Metazoa > Chordata > Mammalia > Diprotodontia > Vombatidae > Vombatus > Vombatus ursinus. The sequence goes on from NW_020948840.1 coordinate 18,668,737, forward strand.
TGTGGCTCAGACGTAAGGAGTAGAGTGGGTTCTCAGTCTTAGCCTCCAGCTGAATCTAAAGCCTACAGAAGAATAAACAGGGCAGGAATACCAGGTCAAAGGAGAAATAGTTGTGTCACTAAACCAGAAAAGTTTTACAGCTGACCAACAGTGACTGGAACTCCAAGGAGGATAAATTAAGTCCATAGGTTTACTGCTCAAACCTAGGACAAGAATTTGTAAACTCAGACCAGAAGGGCAGTCATCAGACTTTTCCATGGACTGAAACATTTCTGGAGTACTAAAAGATTGCAAATCCCTAGTCTGAGCTCTCCCTGAGGTACTAGAATAAGACAAAATTCAATATACCAAGAAAACAGCAGTACAACCTAAAAGGATGCAAGCTCAGCTAAAACAGTTCCTCTAGAAATGTACAGAGTCAAGTCCCAACATAAAATCCAAAGTACACACACAGGCTAGAAGAATGAGTAAATGAAAAAAAAAAAAAAAAGAATCCCACAATAACAGGCAAAAGTGATGCTTAAGACGTAAACCTAGAAAAAAAGAATAACTACAAAATATCTGAAAGTAAAGCTTCTGAGAAAAAACACAGCTTAGGAATAACTTCATTTAGAATTCCTGAAAGAGATGAAGCAAGAATTTAAAAATGTTTTTATAAATTAAATGAATGCACCAGAGGAAAAAAATTAGAAAAGAAATGAGAGATCTGAAAGAAAAAATTAGAAAGGAGATTAACAGCTGGCACAAGAGGTTCAAAACCTTATCCAAACCACAAACACCCTAAAAATTAGAATGCACCAAACAGAAGACAATGACACCACAAGAAAAAAAGTATTAGTCAAAGGACTAAAAAAAAAAATTAGAAAACTGAAGGTATCTCACAGCAAAAATAAGTAACATGGAAAACATATCAAGGAGAAATAATTTAATAATCACTTAACTACCTAATAACTATTCAATAAAAAGGCCTAGGTAAAATTTTTAAAAAATCATAAAAAACTGCCCAGATCTCTTAGAATTTGAGAGTAAAGTAGAAACAGAAAGAACCTACCAATTAACCTACTAAAATGAACCCACAAATAAAAACTCCCAGGAACATTATAAACAAAATGTCAAAGAAAAACTACTGCTAAAATCCAAAAAGAAAGAATTTCAAGTCCCAAGGAGCCAGAGTCATGATCCTGCAAGGTTTAGGAGCCACCACTATAAAGGAGTAGAGAGCTTAAAATATGATATTCCAGAAAACAAAAGATGCAGGAATAAAATCATGGAAAACTTAACCAATAAAAAACGAGTATAGTGCTAGAGGACTGGGGGAGGTAGATAAAGTGGAAAGTACCTTTAATGAAATAGAGAACTTACAAGCATTCCTGATTTAAAAAAAAAAAAAAGAACAAAAAACAAATCAGAGATGGATAGAAACTCTAAAGTGCAAATATAGCAGTCAAGAGAAGGATAACAAGATAAACATGAACAAACAGGCATAAGGAACTAAACAAGGATAAACTGTTTATGTTTTAATACAGGGAGCTGATACATGTGGTCCCCTCAGAATCCTATCATTATCAGGGGTGATAGAGGTAGTCTAATTAGATAGAAGGTCTGTCAGTCAGGCAATTGGCAGTTGTTAAGCATTATTTGTGTGCCACGTGCCATGCTAAGCACTGGAATTACAAAGAAATCCAAAAAACAATCCATGCTCTCAAAGAGCTCACATTCTGATGGGAGAGGCAACATGCAAACAACTATGTAAAAAGAAGATATATACAGGAAATATTGGGTATATTCTCAGAAGGTAAGCACTAAGAATAATGGAGGTCTAGGAAAACCTTGAAGAAAGCAGCATTTCAGCTGAAACTTGAAGGAAGTCAGGAAATCTGAAAGGCAGAAATGAGGAAGGAGAGTTCCAAACATGGAAGACAGCAAATGAAAACACTGGAGTAAGGAAGAGATTGTTCTGTGTGAGGAATAAGGATGGTGCAGTAGGAGTGAGAAGAATGAAATGGTAGTTTTGGTTTTTTTTTTTTAAAGGCCATGTTAGAAAGGGCTATGAAATAATTTGATCCACGCTTATTAAATACTGGGCTGACCCACTGGCAAAACTGATAATTCATATATTCTTCAATATCAATGTATGTGGAGAAGCCAAGACTTACTGAGCAGAATATCCACAGAGTATAACCTTAAACTTGAGTGGGTGCAAGATACATTTCCTTATATCATGAGGAAGGGTAGAGGAGGGTGGGGACAGTTTAATACCTATCCAATGAACCAATGGAACCAAGAAAATGTAAACTGATTGAAACAGATCCTTCATAGTGAGCCAGAAATAATACAGGGGTTGAACATTAGTTTACAGTAATACCCTAGAATGAAGGTGTGTTCTGACCTGGAAATGAAACCCTACAGTAATTGTATGTGGTCCTGGGTTCTCTTGACGAATATGTGACACCTTAGGGAACTTCAATCTTCAAGTTTGGGAAATTCATTCATTTGAGAAGCAGCAGCTTGGTGGCACAGTGGAAAGAGTGCTGGATCTGGAATCAGGAAGACCTGATTTCAAATCCAGCCTTTACTAGCTGTATGACCCTGGGAAAGTCACTTAACCCTGTTTGCCTCAGTTTCCTCATCTGCAAAATGAGCTAGAGAAGGAAATGGCAAACCATTCCAGTATCTTTGCCAAGAAAACCCACAAAGAGTTGACTGAAATGACTGAACAATAAAAATCTCTCAAGGTTGTTGTGAGGATAAAATGATATATATTTATCAAGAGCTTTTCAAACCATAAAGTACTATATAAATGCTAGATATTATTATGATGATGATGATGATGATTATGATTATGATTATTATTAACTAAGTGTCTTCTATGTGCCAGGGTCTGGGGATACAAAAACAAAAAAGATCAAGTAAAGATGACCTTGCAGTGTATAATAATGCCAGAAGCACTGGTATCTCACCACAGGGATCAATTGCTACTTCAAATTAAAATGCTGTGAGAAAATGTTACAATTAGCCAAAAGACACTTAATTGTCAGTATGGTACTTGTGAGCAATCAACTGAAAGAAACTAAAAAAGTATTAAAGGATAGTGACAGGCATATTTGATTTTTCCAAGAATTCTCTTGACCATCTTATTGACAATTAAACAATAATGAGCTCAATTATCTCCTGAACAGAACATCTTTTTTTTGCCTTTATTTTTTGGATCCCAAGAGAATAAGTAGGGCATACATGACCACCTACACAAGCCCAAGAACAAACAATCTATGTATGTGAACAGTTCCACTTCAGTCTTACACAGAAGGATATGTATTATTTCCAGCATATAAGCTGTGAGAGCTTCCCGCTTCAGATTTAAGTCAGTGCTGTGTCTCCCATCCAAGGGCTGGAGATATAGGCAAGTCTATTTTACTTAAATATTTATCAAGGGTCTGCTTTTCTCTCTAGGAATACTTCTGATCCTGAAATAGACATAAAATTTATTATTTTTCTCAATTTTCTTGCTAGAATACATTCAATCAGCTCCTGCGCTTCTACCTATAGTTTTTGGAATAATATTTAATGAAACAACATAAATTATTTTGACTGCTTAGCATTTATTTTTTGCAGTGGACCAGTGTCCCACATACTCTAATTACATTTAGAAGTATACCATTCATTATAATAACAGGGTTTTATTCTTTGTGTTAATATTTTCATGTTGACAGACAATATTATTGCTCTTAATTATTCCTTTTCACTAGCTTACTGATATCCTTTTTGTGACTCTTACCCATTTCCTATGGAGTTTAGGGTGGGATAGAGAAGGGAGTCTGCATCTGTTATTTAATCAGTACAAGGAACTCCCTCTACTTAGCACTGAAAATTCCTTGTAACTTATAGTCTTTGAAAATTACTTTGGGCATTGAAAAGTGAAATCAGTCAGTTAAAAATTTATTTAGCATTTACTGTGTTACAGGCACCACACTAATCACTGTGGACATGGAAAAAAGGGCACATACAAGATATACACAGAGTAGATAGATCATCTTGGAGGTAAAGAACTAGCAGCAAAGGGGAGTGGGAAGCCCTGTTATAGGAAATAGGATTTGAGATGAGTCCTGAAGGAAGCCAGGAAAGCTAAGAGGCAGAGAGAGGTGAAGAGGGAGAGTATTCCAGGCATAGGGATAGCTGGTGCAATGGGTGGTTATATGTGAGGAAAAGTAAAAGTAGGCCAGTGCAGCTGAATCACAGAGTGTATGGAATAAAGCAAGGTACAAGAAGACTAGAATGGTAGAAATGGAGGAGGCTGAAAAGGGCTTTAAACACTAAATGGAAAGCTTTCTATTTGATCATGGGGATATAACAGGGATACCCTGGTATTTAATCAGTAGAGGGCTAACAGTGGCAGACCTGAGCTCTAGGAAAATCATTTTGACAGCTGAGCAGAGAACCAGTATACGTCAGAGGCAGGACTCGATCCCAAGTCTTTCTGTATCCTAGGCTGGCCGCAATCTTCTAAACCAAGCTGCCTATCTTCTAAACCAATCTTCTAAGCAAAACTGAAGTTTCTTGCAGAAAAAGAGTTTAAATAGAAGTGCAGCATAGGCAGTATGTAGCAGAGCTAAGATGGCAAACCCAATCCCTCACACTTGAAACTCAGCTACCCTGACCCATCTTATTTTGTAGTAACATATTGTTAATGCATTATGGCCAAATTCTACTATAATGTTGTTGTAAAGTTGTTTAGCCAATTCTCCATTTATAGCATTGCTCTCATGCTTGTCCCATATAACATCATTTTCCCTAATAATGTGCTTTTTCTGAACCAATTATCAGATGGAATATACCTATAAATTGATCACTATTCTCAAACTTGGCAATTCCTCCCCTTTTTTCAAGCAATTTATCATTATTTAATTTCTTGTTGTGAGGAACACTAGATAAGGAGTCAAGAGACCCAAATTCATTCAAATTCTGCAACTAACTAGATATATGACCGTGGACAAGTTACTTCCTCTCTCTAGACTTCAGTTTCATCATCTATCAATTGAGAGGGTTGGAATGGATGATTTCAAAGGTCCATTTCTCTGTTAAAAATGTATGAATCGGGGCATCCAGGTGGTGCAGTGGATAGAGTACTGGCCCTGAATTCAGGAGGACCTGAGTTCAAATCCTGCCTCAGACCAAACATTTAACACTTACTAGCTGTGTGACCCTGGGCAAGACACTTAACCCCAACTGCCTTAAAAAATAATTTTTTTAAATGTTTGAATCCATTACAATACATATTTGTACATTATGTACAGATACAAAAAAGAAGGATAATTCCATAATCCATATATTTCTAAAGTAGTGTCACAGACTGAACGCATCTGCTACAGGAAGCCTTCCCTTGGTTAATTATTTCCTATTTTATCCCTTGCTTTGTATATATTTATTTGAATGTTGTTTGCCTCATTGGACTATACATTCCTTGAGGGCAAGGACAGTCTTTTGCCTCTTTTTATATCCCCATCCCTTAGCCCTGGGCCTGGCACATAGTAGGTGCTTAATAAATGTTTAATGAGTTGATTTGAACCATTCATTCATTCACTAATTAATTCATTCATATGCCAATTCATTTAGTAAACAACTCCTATGAGCAAAACACTTTGCTGGGCACAGAAGGACAATGTAAAGAGAAATAAGGTATGGTCTTTGGTATGGTCTTTGCCTTCAAGGAACATAAAATTTAGAAAGGGAGCAATGTGATAAGACATGCAAAGATACAATACTAACTAGAATGATAGATAGATAGATAGATAGATAGATAGATAGATAGATAGATAGAT
>NW_020948840.1:18674562-18720399 GCF_900497805.2 Vombatus ursinus
GATAGATAGATAGATAGATAGATAGATAGATAGATAGATAGATAGATAGATAGATGAGTAAATAAATAAAACACTGATTAAGAGTTTCTTAAGTGACAGATCCCATTTTGAAGAAGTTTATACTCTAATGGGAAAAGACAGAATAAAAAAGGGAGCTACAAAGCTGAAAAGTCAGAAAAGAGAAAGGGTACTTGGGAGGAATGGAACCAGGAGTAAGGTAAGCACAGTCTGGATATTCCATGAGATGATATTCCAGGCCAGGGACTCACCAATCAGAAAAGAGTGCCATAAAATGGACACATCTCCAGGTTGATGCTGGAGGTGCTGGAAAGAACATGGAAAAGTCTGGAGAGTGAAGAGAAGAGCTGAGAGTAAAGTAAGCATGGCCTGAGTACCTCATGAAATAATGGTCTGGGATAGGGATAGGAGAAGAATGAGTCTGTAAAGTGTTATAAAATCAATTTTAGCATTTTTCATGAGCTTTCATTTAGACTGCCTCTACAAAACATCACAACTGGCTGAAAAGTAAAAAAAAAATCCAAATTAATTAATTGGTTTTTATCTCTAAACAGTGGTAAATCAACATTGCTTTGACTGATTTTTCCATGAGTTAAGTAATTTTGTTGTTGTCATGTAACAAACTAAATGAGAAGCAGCATGATGTGGAAAGAGTACAAGGTTTGGAGTCAGAAGACCTGTGTTCAAATCCAGTGTCTAATACCGTCTGTGTGACAATGGGTAAGATAATTCACTTCTCTAGGTCTGTTTCCTTTTCTGTAAAATGTGGGGGTTGGACTAGATAATCTCTAGGGTCCCTTCCAAGTCCAGATCTCTGATCCTAATGTTATGGTTTTGTTCTATAACATAATCAAAACAGACTAGAAGTTAGGAGGCTTGATTCTAGTCTTGGCTCAACCAATAATTAGTAATATGACCTTAGACAAGTCATTTATAACCTCTGGACCTAAAATAAAGTGATTTGATTAGATTATCTCTCTGATTCCTCCTAAACTTAACAGTCTTTGCCCTAAAAATGACCTGATGCTAAGTCAGACAAGTGTAAAGAGTGGCACTTAAAGCCTTCTATCTCAGTTCTCCTTTAGCATTCATGAGGAATCATTTTTCTATTACTTCAAATCTCTTTATTTTGCTAGTAAACTTTAAATTGTTATATAAAAGTGAGTTATTACAACTTAGATAGAATTTCTTCATTTAGAAAAGTCAACACAAGTACTTTTATTTTATTTCTGGTAGCTCCTTTTTGAAAGACATCACTATTGTCAATCCTCCATAAATGTCCAACTCTGATGCTTCGTGGAGTGGAAGTGACTCTACACTCTGAAGAGGCAAGGTTGGTTGAGTGTAAGACTAAAGGTTTAAGGAAAGCAGCACAGTATGACAGAAAGAACAATAGGATTGAAGTTGGAAGAAGCATGAATTCAAAGCCTGCTTTTGATGCTTATCATCTGTATAAACTTTCACAGTTCACTGACCTCTCATTCTCAGTTTCTTCACTGTAAAATGGAAACAATAAAACCTATTGTATTTAGTTCATGAAGTTGTTGTGAGAATTAAATGAGATGAGACATATAAATGGATTTGTAAACCATTAACTGCTATATAAATGACAACTATGATTACTACTGTTGCTGATATTAGTTAGAAAGGCTCTGGTTATGGTACTGGTAACAGACTGTGTATGCATTTAGTCTAGCTAAATACAGAGCAGCTTCACCACCCATAAGCAGTCAAGGAAGCAGGATCCTTCTACTGTAAAAATAAGTACTAAGAATCATAATTTTTAGATAAACTATAAATATTAACTAAGTGCTCAGTAATCTAAATATGAAATCTTTGTCCAGTGACTAAGTGGTTATATTTTTAGAGGAGTTGAACAATATCAATAGTGATAGGCTCACTGAAAGTTAAATTAGAATATAAAAAAAAGTCACAAATGAATAGAAAGGCAAATAAAAGAGTTGATAGAATTGGTTTTTATTGTATACCAAAGGTAACAACAAACTTCATAATATGGGACAAAGTCATTTCATAATGCAATGTTTAGGATATGCAAAATTACCACAATGAAAGTAAGTAAGCAAAAGTCTGTTGCAGAGAATAAGCTCTATGAAAAACTTTGAAATTAAATTACCATGGTGACTTCAAAGCAAAGCTAGTATCCCAGTCTACTGTAGCTGCTTAAGGACTTAGAATATTTTCCCAAAAGAAGTAGAATAACTAGTAATGCTAAAAAGCAACAGTCTTTCATCAAAGGCTTGTTTAAATTCACACAAGGGAAATCATAAGGCCTCTAAGGAGCAATAGCAAATGAAAAGGGGTTCATGTATTAGGTTTCAGTCATCAGAAAGGAGAAATTGATGGGCCTTGAATGTAATAATCTTCAGGCTACAGTAAAAGAAGAAAATTGATGATCATATAAGAGAATGACCTTCAAAATAGGCATGCCCAGATTCTACTATGTTCTAACTCCTCCTCTTAGTTCAATATGGGACTACCTAGGTTCTATCTTTCATATATCAGGGCAACTCAATGGTACATTAAGAACCACAGGATTTAAAGTAAGAGGGAGGGGTCTTTAGCAGCCATGTTTTGCTGATTTTCTATCATACACACACACATACACACACACACACACACACACACACACACACACACACACACACACACACACACACACACACACACACACACACACACACACACACACACACACACACACACACACACACTCTGATAGAGACATTTGGCTAGCAAGATCTGATCAAGTACAGAAAAGGGGTCTAGAGGTTTTCAGCATGAAAGATTTTAGCACACAAAATTCAAGATATGGAGGATTCCAAGAAAAGGGCTAAGTGGGAATGCAAGACAAGGAAAGGGGGTATATCTAAAGCAGAAAAAAATGGCTCACATAAGACTTATGAATCTCAAAGAGCCTCTTCCCCTCCCCCCCCAAAAAAGTATTTTTTTCGTTTTATGAACTAGAGGTAAACAATGGAGAGAATGGTAAAAAATAAGTTGAAAAATATCGTTCATAAGTAAAGTTAAGTCAATAAGTATCTATTAAGCACCTACTATGTACCAGGCACTATGCTAAGTACTGAGGATACAAAAAAAAACAAAAGGCATAAACGAATGAATGAAGAAAACAAAGCAAACAAAAAAGTCCCTGCTCTCAAGGAGCTAAAATTCTAATGAGGGAGAAAACATGCAAAACAATTGTATACAAACAAGATATACAAAAAATAAATAAAGGGTAGTCTCAGAAGGAAAGCTCTAATATTAAGGAGGATTGGGGAAGGATTCTTGAAGAAGGGAGCATTTTAGGTAAGTCTTGAAGGAAGCCAGGGAAACCAGAGGAGGAGATTAAGGAGGCAGAGCACTCCAGGCATGGGGGAGGCAGTGATAATGCTTAGTCAGGAGATGGAGTAAAAAAGCCCAATGGACTAAACACCACAGAAAAACCTCAGGACTACATACTACAAATACTTTCTTCAAGAAGAGAGTTAGAGGGCAAGGTGCATAGCAAGCATTTCAATAAAATCATAAAAAGTGAACCTGATAACAGAGGGAATAGTCACTTTAAAATCACTACTCTGGTTATGTGTTAGAGCAAAGATAAATTCATTTAAAATAGCTTCAATGTGGCAAAACAGCTATTGTTTCCAAAAATGAGAAATTCATCAAAGAGCCATAGACCTAAAATTTTTTAAGAATAGGGATAAGAGACTGGTCCGGTGATTTCATTAACATAGCTCACAGGGAAGGGAACTTCTCTACCACTGCAGGTTGGAACTTTCCCTGCAACTTATAGTCTTTGAGGGGGGGGGGGCTAAGTAATAGGGTTAAGTGACTTGTCCAAGGTCACACAGCTAGTAAGTGTCAAGTGTCTGGTCTAAGACCAGATTTGAACTACAGTCTTTAGAAGTGTCTACAGCACTGAGGGAGTTAAGGCTTAACCAAAGTAGAACAGCTAGTACAGTTTGTGTCAATGGCAAGACTTTAATTCTAGTCTTCCTGACTCTAAGGCCAGCTCTTTAATCCACTTAAGCTAAGCTGCTATATAAAAAAAATTGCTATGAACAAAATAAATAAACAAATAATACAGTATCAATAGTGACCAGTTCATATGCCTAATTTTCCATCTCTATAAAATCTTTATGAAAATAATCTGAATTTGTAACAAGTATATCCTGGATGAATGCATGAAAAAGGAACAGATAGACTTTCATAAATAATATTCTACAGCAGACCATATTTTTACACACAACTGACTAAAACATGCAGAGAATATTCACTGTGCTTTATTGTTTTAAATACAAAAAGCAGTTAATTTGGTAGAGCAAAAAGGTACTTTCCAATAAGATGGCTCCTATGAATGTCAAAATCACATAAAATTTCTTGAAAGGAGTAAAAACATATGTGATTATACCTGAAAAATACTGAAGAAAGAGGGTAAAGTACCATATGTTCAAAAATATTTATAGCAGCACTTTTTTGTAGTAGAAAAGAACTGGACAATAAGGAGGTATCCATCCGTTGGTGAACAGACAAACAAATCATGCTATATAAATGTAATGGAATACTATTATGCTATGAGAAATGATGAAAGGACAGTTTCAAAGAAACCTGGAAAGACTTGGATGAACTGCTGCAGAGTGAAGTAAATAGAACCAGGACAACAATTTATATAACAACAAAAACAGTGTAGAGACAAATAACTTTGAATGAAATGAGAACTTTGGTCTACACAATGACCAGATGAAATTCCAGAGGACCAATGATGAGGCTGTTTTCCCACTTCCTTCCTCACAGTGAGGTAATGGACTAAGGGTGAAGAATGACACATTTTCTAGACATGACCAATATGGGAATTTGTTTTGCTTTACTACGCATGTTTGTTACAAGGCCATTTTTCCCCCCAAGGAAGAAAACAGATTTTGGTCCATTAAAATAATTTAAATTTTAAAATGAAAACATCAGTGATTGTGATTAATTACTCTCTCATTGTAAGTACTGGTGAAGGCAAATGTCAGAAGAAGTATTCAAATGAACAAAGAATTTCCAACTGATGAATTGCTTCAGATTATCTTGTTAGAGGATTACATTGCACTATACATCTAGACTCAAAACATTCAGTCAGGCAGTCAACAAGCATTTATTAAGCAATTATGATGTGCCAGGAACAGCATAAAGCCTCAATCCAGGAAAAAAACAAATGAATGAGAATGGCTACTATCCAGACTATGATGTGCAGTTGAAAAACCAATGCATATAATAAACTGGTCTATAAGAGTGTGTGTACATACGTACATGCATACATATGTATGTATGTATGTATTATATTTTGCATAGATACTACAAATGGATAATAAAGTGGGTCCAGAACAGAGTAATGAAACACCATGGTCTCAGAAGAATTAAAATCTCTCATCACCCAAAAACCAATGATAAATCCCATGATACGCTACAGCATATTACCAATTCAAAATTATATATCAAAGAGTTATAAGACTAGGAAAAAAAAAGAAGTGAGGAGGTCATCTATCAAGAGTGAGGTAACAGACAGACAGCTATTGTCCTCATTAATATCTATATTATAGCACGTGATCTATGGAAAGGCCTGCAGCACATGTGATGGAACTACTATGGAAAAGCTGTAGAAAAATAAGAATCAATCAAGGATAGGTTGCCAGACTCAAAAATGGAGGTAATAACCACATCACTGAGCTATTTAAAGGGCCATTCAAATATCCACTGTCAAAGTTCTTCCTCTGATCACCTAAATACCAACGTACATCAAATTTCAGGCCAGTTGGCAGAAACTCATTTCAGAATTAGAAAAAAATCATGAATTAAATTTGAAAATGTTGCCTAGAGTTAAAGATGGATATATTTTAATAAACTGTGGAACTTCAATCTGATCATTAAATCAGTAAGTATTTATTAAGTGTACTAGGTTTGGGGAAAGAAATATAATAAGTGAAACAAATCTAACTTACAAGGAGCATTCATTTTAATAAGAAGACTGCAAGGATTCACATAAATATATACAGAACAAATATAAAATAGTTAAATACAAGATAATTTGAGAGGGAAAGCACTAGCAGTTGAGGGAATTGAGAAAGTCTTTACATAGAAGGTGTTGTTTGAGTTATATTTTGAAGGAAGAGAGGAATTCTGTGAAGCAGATGTCAAGAGGAAGTACATTCCAGGCATGGAGGGCAGCCAGTGCAAAGAGACAGAAGATGGGGTTTCATTTGTGAGGAACAGGGAGACCAGTTTGGCTAAATCAAAACATATGGTAGTGGAAAAAATCTGCAATGAGGGGGGAAAGATAGGTTGGAGCAAAGTTTTAAAGGAGTTTAAAAGCTAAACAAATGAATTTTTATATATACTTTCATATATATATATGAAGTTTTAAAGGAGTTTAAAAGCTAAACAAATGAATTTTTATATACACTTTCATATATATATGTATATATATGTATATATATGTATATATATATGTATGTGTGTGTGTGTGTGTGTGTGTGTGTGTGTATATATATATATTCCCCCCTAGAGGCAATAGGAAACTACTGAAGTTGATTGAGTAGGGCAGTGATATAGTCAGAGCTGAGCGTAAGGGAACTCACATTGGTTACATGAGTAAGACAAACTAAAGTGGGGAGATAATTGAGGGAGAGACAAATTAGAAGGCTATCCCAATAATCGAGGCAAAGAGTGATGAGGGCCTGAATGAAGAAGTACCTCTGTGAACAGAAAAGGAATCAGATATAAGAAATATGGGAGTTGTTCAGCCGTTTCAGTTGTGTCCAACTCTTCATGACCTCATTTGGGGTTTTCTTGGCAAAGATAAGAGTGGTTCGGCATTGCCTTCTCCAGCTCATTTTACAGATGAGGAACTGAGGCAAACAAAGTTAAGTGACTTGCCCAGGGTCACAGAGCTAGAAAGTGTCTGAGGCCAGACATGAACTCAGAGGATGAGTCTTCCTGACTTCAAGTGCCACACTCTCTCCACTGAGTCATCTAGCTGCCCCTTTGGAGCAGTAGAAAATACATAATTTTGCAACTGACTGGATATGTAAAAGAAATGAAGTTAAAGCCAATGTTATTCATCTGAAAAATTAGAAGAATTGTGGTACTTTTGAAAGAAAGAGGGAAGTTTGGAAGAGAGGTGGGTAACAAGGGTGGGGGAAGGATAATGAATACTGTTTGGGACAAAATGAATTTAAGATTTTTCCAAGACCTCCAATTTGAACTGTTGCAATAAGCAACTGTTGATATAGGATTGAAGCTCAGGGGAGAGATTAAGGATAGGAAGAGAGATCTGGGATTTAGCATAGAGATGATAATTAAAGCCATGGGAACTGAGGAGGTCACCAAGAGAAAGTGTATAGAGAAAAGAGTAGGGAGCCTCCGACAGAGCCTGTGGGGAACATCCAGTTAAGGACTGTGATCTGAATGATGAACTAGCAAGGGAGACAGAGCAGGACTGATCAGAGAGGTAGGAGGTTTGCTTTGGCAAGAAGAGCCACTTCATTGTCCAAGACTGGGTGAAAGGAAGAGAAAGTGGGGGATGATGTTAAGATGTTTTGAGATAAAGGGAGGATAAGGGACTTCGCAGAGAATTACTTCAATTTTCTTAGTAAAGTAGGGGGCAGGGTCCTCAGCTGAAAGAGGAAGAAGGTAGGGGCAGAAGGGGCAAGTGATTCAAAAGTAGAGGACTATGTAGAGCTGAATTAACTATTGGTTAATATTAGAGAAGGAAGAAAATGAGATTACAGCACAGTTAGTGGTGAAAAATACTGAAGAATGGAAGGACTGAAAGTCCCAGTGAGGGAAGAGAATATACTTAGGAGGGATCAGGCTCAGGGAGAGATAGAATAAGAGGTTATGGTCAGAGGAATTTCAGAGTTTTTAACTAAAAATATTTCTGGATAATTGTGAGGGTTATTATGTGAATATCTTAATGTGTGATTGATATGCAGTAAAGGAGTAGATTCTGACATTCAAAGAGACTGAGAAATTGTAAAGCTAAGGAGTTTGAAGATACATCAGTATGGATTTTGAAGTTTCCTAGTTTAGGGGATAAGACTTAGGGAAGAAAGGAAGTCACTGAGCTAGATGCAGAATTCCTTCAGAAAAGAAAGAAATTGATCTAGGGTCCAATATAAAACAACCAACATAATCTGGATTTAGTGGACAATTTTGAAACTATGAACATCAAAGATGGAGAGATTGCCAACTAATGGTACTAAAGGGAGAATCTGGCAGTGGCAATGAGGAGCAAGTAGTACTGCTAGTGTGTCAAAGAGTGTGACTAAGGTATAGCTGGTAGTGGAGAAGACAATCAGGGATAAAGTGTCACAGTGGATCTGATTCCCAATGAAGTCGAGTAAATAAAAGGAGTGTGAGAGAAAGAGATGATAGGATTCCCACCATGATTTCCCAGGATGATGGGAAATGTGTTCACTATGGAATGTGAATCCAGAGGGCATGGTGGAGGCAGTGAACAATAAGGATGGATAAGAGAACAGGAACTGGAGATTAGGGACAGTTTTCCCTTATGGGACCTGTGATTGATTAATATGGATAAAAAAAAGGTGATAGTAAATTGTTAATATATTCAGGTATTAGTTGAACTAGATGAGGGGTACTTAATCTTTTTTGTTTGTGGACCTTTTTGGCAGTCTAGTGAAACTTATGGATACCTTCTCAGGATAATGTTTTTAAATATATAAAATAAAATACATAGGATTACAAAGGAAATCAATTATAATGAAATATGGTTATAAAAACATTTAAAAAATATATTCACATACCCCAGGTTAAGAATTTCCTATTGGACTGTAAGTTCCTTGGATTAGGGACTGTCTTTTACCTCTTTTTGTATTCCCAGCACTTAGTAAAGTGCCTGATAACTAGTAGCTTAATAAATGCTTCTTGACTGAGTGCCTGAACCACTGGACTAGATGGTCTCTGAGGACACCTATAAATGAAATTTTGGTGCTTTAGTCTGTGTTTTCATGCATTCAAGGTATATACATACATATATATGCTTCTCTATATGTATCTTACATATTTGCATTTTTTTTCCATGTAGATGATATTAAGTTGGGAGGCATCACTAATGTGAGATAACAGTCGCATTTCCCAAGTGACTTTAATGGATAGGAACTCAATAGACAAATCTGAAAAGGTCGAACTTTAAAGGACAAATGTAAAGTCTTGAGCCCTTGAGTTTCACAAGAACAATCATTTATGTACAAGATGGGGAAATCATGGCTGGAAAGGAGTTTAGGTAAAACAAACAATCCTGGAAATTTAGGCACATTGCAACCTCAAAATGAGCATAATCAAACAGTATAATATAGCAGCTAAAATAACTAATGGGATTTAGGTAATATAAATTCAAATCCACATTAAAAGATAATTTCAATGTAATCTGACCTTATTAGATGACATCTAGAGTACTGTGTTCAATTCTGGGTGTCAGAATTAAGAACCAATCTAGAAGGAGATAGAGACAATGTAAGGGACATGAAAATTATGCCTTAGGAGAAAAGGAACTTCAAATATCTAAAGAAAGCAAGCAAGTATTTTGAATCTTTTGAAGAGGAATTAGATTTACTCTATTTGGCCTTGGAAGTCAGAACTAAGATCAATTGATGGAAGTTTAAAAGAGGAAGATTTTTACTCAAAATAAAAACTCTCCTAAAAATTGGAAATAACTGTCCTAGAAAGTAATGAATTTTCCAACATTGTAGATATTCGAACAGAACCTCCTCCATAGGAAGGATTCATTCTGTATAGTTGTATCCCAAGCCCTATGTACATTTCCTGATGCACAGTAGATGCTTAATTAATATTTGATGACTGATTACTGCAGACAAGAAGGAATGAGTGATCCTTTCCAACATGAGGATTCTATGATTCTATTTTTCTATTTGGCACATGTTTCAGTCACAAGTCAGGAGATGATCAGAAGAGACAGGTTAGAAAATAGGTTCTTCATAAAAAGTAGATGTTCGCCCATTCCACTTATAGACAATCAGTAAGCCCTTTACTAAACCATACTCTTGGATACACTAACAAAAGGAAAAAGTAGTATAGATAATCTTCAAATAATTTTATTTGGGCATAGTATTTGACTTTTAATTGCTGAAATTATACAGCACGAACACATTATCAGAGTGGTAATATGAAGTCTGCAATATGACAGCAGCTAGGTGGTGCAATGGATAGAGTGATGAGCATGGAGTCAGGAAAACTCCTCTTCCTGAGTTCAAATTCAGCCTGAGACCCTTACTAGCTTTGTGACCCTGGGCAAGTCACTTTACCCTGTTTGCCTCAGGTTACTCATCTGTAAAATGAGCCAGAGAAGGAAATGCAAAACACACCAGCATCTTTGCCAAGAAAATCCCAAATGGCCTCATGAAGAGCCAGACACAACTGAAAAACAACTGACAACAATATGAAAGTCACTCTGAAGCATGCATAACAGAGCATCAGGAGGAAAATTTACTTGAGAGGGAAACATTCTCATGGACAATTTATAATGTGGGAAATTGAGAACTAACTTTAAATGAGATTTAAAAATAATATTATGGAACTACTGAATCTCAGCACAAGTCACAGAGAAGCCTCATTTTCTCCTCCTTTGTGGGGACAACAAGGCTGGCACAGAGAGAGAGGTGATAAACTCAGAAGAAGAGAGAGAGCACAATCCATGGCACATCAATGCTCCAAGAAGCAGAAGGGCCATAGCAAGCACTAAAGTCAGAACAATACTATAACAAAGCAAAACTCTCTCCACGGTGTCTGGCACTGCAGTTCAAGATGGAAAAATACTTAGAACAAGGGTTCTCAACTATTTTGCGTGTCATGGACTCCTTTGGCAATTTGGTGAAATCTATGATCCCCTTCTCAGAAAGTTTTTTTTAAATAATAGAAGGAAATGCTAAATTTCAGTTAGAGGTTAGTGAAAACAAAGATTTTTCCCCCATCCAAGTTTACAGACTCTCTGGAATCTATCCTGTGACCCCATGGAGGGAAGTCCATGGAAATAAGGTTAAAATCCCCTACTTAGAAGGTCACAATGGGATACACACTCTGCAGAACTGCACTCTAAAGCACTTGAGCATAGAAGATAGTATGCTAGATTTGAAGCAAAGAAAATGAAGTTTAAACCCCACCTTTGATACTTATTAGCTATGTGCTCATGAGCAAATCATTTAACCTCTCAAAGACTAACTTGATTCTTCCACAAAAAAAGAGTTTTATGTCCTGTTTGGTTCACAATACCTGTAGAACCTTCCTCAGAGGGTTGCTGGGGGCTAAAATGAGATGTGTATAAATTATTTTGAAAATTCTAAAAATATAAATATAAAAATATAAATGTCAGATAATAATGATTACATAGATTAATATATAAATAAAATGTGTTGATACAGATAAAAAGCTTTTTGTTTATTCATGCCTCAGCATCTTGAGCTCTGGTCCTTAGGAAGTGATGTTGGGTCTCCAAGGAGAAAAGGGTTATTTTACATGTATCTGCTTTTCTGAATACCTTTGATAGACCTAGAGGTGGGTCAACAGCTGGTGAATTAACAAAGGCTAGTGTTCCCTAGGGATTGTTGACCTCATCTGACCCTGAAGACTCATCTCTAAAGTCCAAAAGTATTTTGAAAGGCCCATGAAAAGCAATAGAAGTAATTGGGGAAAATATAGTTCTTTCACATCATTAACCATAATTTTTCAAGAATGAATTTTTAGGGGCAGCTAGGTGATGCAGTGCATAGAGCATCAGCCCTGGATTCAGGAGGATCTGAGTTTAAATCTGGCCTCAGACATGTAACACTTACTAGCTGTCTGACCCTGGGCAAGTCACTTAACCCCATTGCCCAGCCAAAAAAAAAAAAAAAGAATTTTTACAGAAACCAAATTACAAAATTATAAAATCAGAAGAAAAGGGGGTAAAGGACCTTTAAAGGAAATTACTAAATTCCCTTGCCTTCAAAAACACCTAAAGCATTCCAGAAAAGTTAGCCTTTTAAATAACAAAAAGCCTTGGAAAATATATTAATTTGATGAAAATATTTTAAACAGTTATACATATGAAAAGCTCTAAAATGGCTTGCTAATCTGCAAATTAAAGACAGAGAATACTTAAGTATATGTGGAACCCTAATACGCCATTGTAATAAAGAAATTAAATTATTTTTAAAAACACTTATGAGGTAAAAGAAAAGTGAGACTGCTTTGTAAACTCAAAAGACTGGGAGTATTGCTTTAATGTTTCCTTGTTTAAAAAGCTTGACAAGCTTTCAGGTGCACTCAGGCAGAATTCAGGAATCAATCTGCAGATGAAGTAGGCCAGGTACAAAAGCTAGCTCATATATATATGGAAAGATGTGCTCTGAACCCTTACTTCTATGAAGTTTGTTTCCCTAAACCCTAGAGTTAAAAATTTGTGTATATATGCCTACATATGTATATATATATATGCATTCCTACATAACATAAGTATATAATTCAATGAAACCTTTATAAATGTCAGATTAATTACATTTTCAAGTGCAGATGGGTTTAAAGAAACTACACAGCTGAAAATAGTTTGTTATTTGCAATACTATAAGAGCATAATAATCTTCTAGGATAAGTCAATTTATAGTTTATGCCAAAATATTAAACTGCCACATAACAAAGACACTTGGCATACAATTTTATAAGGTAAAGAGAAGTAATTTATGCTACAAAAACGCCTATAGCATTGTTCTAGGAACATCAAGTTTTTTTTTCCAGATTTTCATATGCCACCACAAAATTACTGATATGATATGCAAGTAGAATATTTTGTGTCACGAGTGACTGAAAATAGTTTTTTTGGACACATCCAAAAATTGTATTCGTTTTCTTCACTGAGACAATACTGAAGAAAAGTAAAATATTAGGCAGCTAGGTAGCATAGTAGATAGAGTGCCAGGCCTAGAGTTAGAAAGATTCATCTTCATGAGTTCAAATCTGGCCTCAGATACTTACTAGTTGTGTGACCCTAGGCAAGTCATTTAACCCAGCTTAGCTCAGTTATCTTCATCAGTAAAATGATCTGAAGAAGGAAATGGCAAATCACCATCTTTGCCAAGAAAATCCCAAATGGGGTCACAAAGAGTCAGACAAAACTGAAAAACAACTGAGGAACGACAAAGTAAAATATTAAATAAACATTTGCACATAAATCTTTTATGCCAAAAGTCAACTAACATTTTCCCCAAAATTCATATTAGCTTCAATACAATCACAAACGCACATTTTAGCTTTCTTGAAAGCAAGTCAACATGACTTTTCCCAAAAATAACTTTCTGATGAGATTATGAAGTTCACTACCAATAAAAATAACATCTATAAACTGCTTCTAAAGGCAACCTCCAGAAAGTACCATATGTTGTACAAGGACTTCATATTTCAGTGGACTTTTAGATTTATTGTTACTAAATTTAAGTAAGAGTTAAAATATTTCTCTTTTCATCCAGTCAAATTTGATATTCACCTTAATAGAGGCTATTTCCTACTCACTAAAGTATTGAAATATTATCTTCTTCACAATCAACCTTGAACATGCAACCTTTATCCAATTCACCCTCAATTTCTCTAGCAGATTGCCTTCACTATCATTCAGGGCTCTGTCCTGGGCCCTCTTCTCTTCTCCCTAGATACTCTTTCAATTGGTGATCTTATCAGTTCCCATGGATTCAATTATCATATCTATGATTATGATTCTTAAATCTACTCATCTAGCCCTAGCTTCTCTGATGACCTTCAGTCTAGCATCTCCAACTGTCTTTCAAACATCTCCAACTGGATGTTATATAGATAACTCAAACTCAACATGTCCAAAGCCGATCTCATTATCTTTCTCAACCCCCCCACCAATTACCCTATCAATGATGAGGATACCACCATCCTCCCAATCTCCTAGGCTTAGAACCCAGGTGTCATCCTCACTTCCTCGTTTTTACACACACACACACACACACACACACACACACACACACACACACGCCAATATGTTGCTAAGGCCTGTTGATTCTGCTTTTTCAATATCTCTTGAATATACCCCTTTCTCTCCTCCGACACTACCACCACTCTCATTCAGGCCTCATCTTCTCACACCAGGACCATTACAATAGCCTGCTGGTTGGTCAGACTGTCACAAGTTTCTCCCTGTTCCAATCTATCCACCATTCAACTGCCAAAATGATTTTCCTAAAACACAGGTCTAACCATGTCATCCTCCTACCCAACAGACTCCAATGACTCCTTATCACCTCCAAAATCAAATATAAAATCATGTTTGGCATTCAGTGCTCAGTAAAGTCCTTGAGAGCCACCTAAATAAAGTTCTTCCATTTCTCCTCTTCTCTTCAAAATTCTCTAAAATCTGGCTTCTGACGTCATTATTCAATTGAGAACTTCAAGGCAATATGACAGTGAAAAATAACTTAAATCATTACTCTGTATATTATTTTTTCCATTATTTCTGTGATATAAATACTACATTTTAAATGAAAAAAGAAAAAAATGGTCCAACTTACTCTATAAAATTCTTTACCTTCTCTCCAGTAGCCTTACCACTCAGGAAGTACTCCCCCCAGAGGCTTCCTTTCTTGATCACTTGAGTTCCTAATCTTAACAACCATTTCATGAGAGACCCTAGCCAAGCCCACCACTTCCAGCTCAATTCATTCTTTGAATCTTCCTACCTCCTCATAAGCATTTCCCCTTTTCTTCTATCTATTTCCCCTTCCAGTTCTTCTTAATGTGTTGTCTTCCCTCATTAGAACGTAAGAACCCTGAAGTAGGGACACCTACATCAAGGTGTTTGCTTGTACTTGTATCCCCCAATGCTTACTACAGTGGCTAGCACAAATATGTGCTTAATAATTGCTCTATGTATCTATCACAAATTCCAGAAAATTTGCATTTCTTTATATTGCATTCAGAAGTAATTGGGAGTATTCTGTGCAGTGTCACCACAATAATCAATCAATAAATCGCAAAACATTCCCTAAGCAATTATGTACCAGGCACTCTGCTAAGCAATGGAAATTTTTTCACAAAAAAGCCAAAAATAGTCTTTGCTCTGAAAGATCTTATTTTCTAACAGGTAAGATAGCATGTATATAAATATGCACATAAAAGCTACATACTGAGGAGATACAAGGTAACTTTGGAGGGAAAGGCACTAGTAGCTGTGGGTAACTGGCTTGTGCAGAGTATGGTGCTTCAGCTAAGCTTTGAAGGAACCTGGGGATTATAAGAGGCCAAACAGGAGGAAAGTGAATATTTCAGGCATGAGGGACATGTCTCTAGTACAAAGCTACTAATTCAGGGCTGGAATGTCAAATGTCAAGTGTGAAAACAAGAGGCTGCAGACAGGGAAGAGACTGTGAAGAACCTGAAATGGCCTCAAAGAGGAATCTGTATCTGATCCAAGAGGCAGCCCCTGAATTTACTCTATGTGTGATCTAACTTGCACTTTAGGGAAATAATTTTGGTAGTGGTGAAGAGGGTGGATTGGAGTAGGAATAGACTTTAGGAAAGTCAAAAGACCAGGCAAGAGGTGATTCGGGCCTGAGCCAGGGTGGAGGTTGTAGAAAAAGTCAACATCTGGCCACTGCCTGGATATGTGGGTAGAGAGACTGAGAAGTCAAGAATGGTAAGGAGGTTACGAACATGGCTAGTTAGACATAAGAAAAGTATATTTAAAAATGTGAAAGAGAAAACTTTGGTATACTGTTTGGTGAATGCTCTCTTCCCTTCTATGTGACTGAGATCAGTGAAGTTCACAGTTCCTCTTTCTCTGGCACATGTGCCATGATCTAGTCACATGGTTTCAGACTTCCATCATGACTTAAAGCCTTTATAGACACTTCCTCACTTCCACTGGAAAAAAAAAATATATCATTATGTCACCTCCACACAGATTAACTTTTATTCTAATCACTGCTAAAAGGAACAAAAAATATTGTTCACTTCTCTGAACATCTTGCTACTCAATAAGCACCTTAGGTGGCAAACATTTCTCAAATGATATTTTTGAAGAAATACATCCTATATCTTTTGTACAACCAAACCAATTAGCTTATGCCACATGCAGAAACAAATTAGGTTTGATTTATTAAAAGTTAATGAGCCAAAAATAAATTGGATAAACTATGGGACTCCTTTCTTGTTTGGTTTGGCAAGGTCCTTGTGGCCATTTGTGTTTGTGAGGGAAGTGGAATTTGTTCTGAGCAGGTTTGCATACTTTAGACTAGTTCTCAGGGTAACAATAGTAAGGTAATGAGAGTAGCACTAATAAATTTGAGTATAACAAGAACTGCATAAAGTGGTGTACATTTAAGTCCTCTGAGACTTTGCTAATTATAGGCTTTTCTCATTTGAAAGTATTTAATAATGGATACATCCACCTTTGCGCCTTTGGGCTACAAGGAGAAATAGAACCCCAAGCAGTTATCTCCTCACCTCCAACATACACTAAAAGCACCACAGTTTATAATGGGTAATTTTCCAACAAAGATTAAGTGTTTCCACATGTTGTCATAAAGATCACTCACTTTACTCACATATTGTTAAAAGAAAACAAAACATAGGATGCTTATGAATCAGGATGCTTGAAGAAGCCTGGGTGTGTTTTACCATATAGCTCCCTTTCTCTTCTCTTCTATCCCTCTCCCTCCCCCCCATCCCCACTTAAATGAAGGTTGTTTTTTATGGGACATTATTGCTTCACAAACTGCTAGGAAGGAAATATTTCTATGCAATAAAAATTCTTTTGGTATTTTTTACTCCCCTCTAGTTCATGCAAAACAGGAAAGCATGATACATTGCCTTTTATGGTTACAAAAGATCCAGACTGAGGTTCTTAATGTTCTTAGACAATTGAGCAACATTATTACCACAATACTTTCTTGATTTAATGTAGTTTTAATAGGAAAAGAAGTCTAAAATCATCTAAACTTAATATATCTCTAGGGAAGATACATTTTAATGGAAATGTTTACTAGAATAAATGTAACAAGGTATTCAACGATAAAAACTTAGTTATTTAAAATTACACTAGCAAGGTATTATTACACAATAAAAAGCATGTTATGTTCTTTTTCAGTCATCCAAAGATTGATAGCTCATGGTAATCCCATCTTATCAAACCTTACAATGTAAAAATATCCATATTTTTGTTTTTGCATGACTTAATGATTCAACAAATTCAACCAAAAATAATCACTGGATTCTCATGACCAAATCTTGTGACCAAACTTTGGACCTGTATTCACTTCTATAAACTCCTACTATGTTGAAGGTATACAAGTTAATAATTAATGTGTTGTTGTTGTTCATCTTTCATTCCTTAACAAAGAATAATTATTACTTTATTAGTTATAAAAAACAGTGCTATTTTCCCCATTATTTCTGATTTTTTTTTTTTAGAGTGACCAGTGAAAGTAGATGTAGTTAATGATCTATAGAACACTATTCTTCCCATTTCTTTAATGAAGACAATCAGGCTTAAAAAGAAAAACTGCAACCATTTAGCATAAAAGTTGATAACATGAATGTAGAACCCTTTCCTCCTGTTTAATGATTTAATTACATGCGTGATTACTAAGATGGTTTTATACAAACTCCAAGCATTTCCACTTATGGGGTATTTTGCCTCATTCAACTGGATAAAAAAAATTTTTTTCATTTCATTTTGTGACATTCTACACTCTCTACCAATTTCCTAACAGTACTTTATAATATATGTAGTAATTATTTTTTTAATTAGAATAATAAAATAGACATGTTAGAGCTAAATAAGACATTAGAAATAGCTTTTATTTTTACAGATAAAAGAATTGAGGCACAAAGAGAAGAAATGTCCAAGATCACTTAGCTCGTTTGTGACAATCAGAACTGGAATGTTGGCTTGCTGACACCAAATCTAATGCTCTATATACTACTACCATACCATACTACTTAGCATACTACCTAAATCAACTAAAATGAATAATTAAAATTGCCTGGGAGTATCTTAAAAGTATGGTTGGGTATCACTTATGCAGAGGTGACTAAGTTATTAAGCTTATACCTATTTATGTTAACTGGCACTGGCCAGTTTTTTCCCCCCTCAATCCTCAATTTCTTAATAAAATAATAAAACAGTACATATCACTGATATAGGGTTGAATATGTAAGACAAAGCCACTAGACACTGGTTATTCTTATTTTTGGTGTGACTACCATGAGGTAAGAGAACGCTGTTGTTTGAGACAACACCAGTTTGTAATTTTGTTACCCTTAATGGCCACGATTAAGAAAAGACAAAAAGTATAATCTGGCTTTTGATTTCATTTCTTTAAAAGACTCATCTCTATAGTTTAAAGACTATAAATTAGTTAATGATTTTTCTAAGTAATTAACAAACAATTCTTTGATTCAAAGTTCAAGTGATAGAAATACAATAAATACAAGTTAAAGAAACATGGTTGTACAGGCAAAGGGTTTTGGGTTTTTTTCATTCTTATCAACTCTGACCTCACAGTTCACTTCAATCTCAGTATATGTTCTGCCTTCTCCATGTGTGGTACATCGGGCCCATTCCTGGTTGTGCTCTTCACTTTTAATATTATTCTAACATTTAATTCCTGTATCTGCTACTATTATCTTACTCCAGTGATTCCACTATCTTCATCTGTCAGTTTATCTCACCAAAGAGATAATTCCTTCCTACCACATGTTGTGTAAAGTACATCCAGACACAATTTACTATCTCAAAAATAAATAAATAAAAAAGTATTCTTGTGTCTTGTCATCAAAGTTTTTATTTTAAATTTAATTGTTTCACAGAGTTAGTTTAGGTTGATGTATAAAACTTTCATTTGTTAATTGATTATTAAAAAAAATTTCGTGACATCACACCCTAAAGAAATATTTTGGACCTGCCTATTTCCTACTACTAGGTCTAACTAGCTATCTCAGACTTGCAATAGGGAAACTATACCTGAGGCTTCCTAGTCCTTTTAAAATGTCTTTTCAAATGTGAACATTTCCCATCCCACCAAGTACTGAAAAAAACTATTTACCTATCCTAAATTTCAGAGTTTTCTCATCAGAAACCATTCACAAAACAATATAAATATTTAGAATAATACAGACTCAAGTACAGAAACTCAGCTTTCTCTCTGAAAGATCTACTAGCACGACATGATTTTAAATTAAAATACACTGCGAATATGATATAAAATACTTGTATATGCATACTGATCAGAGGGTGATTGCAGGGATCTCTTCCCTGGTGCTGAGGCAGGATTCTCTTGCTTTGCCCATGCTTGGATCTGTGTTGCAGTCCTGGGTGGCAGTCCTGGGGTGAGGAGGAGCACTGGCATAGCAGACCTTGTGGCAGCAGTGGAGAGAGAACCCTCCTCACAGTTTCAGGGCAGAAAACAGTAATTGTGGTCACAGAACACAGGCCAAGGGAGGAGTAAACACCTTTCCTTAGATCATACCACCTTAGGAGAACTGAAAACTTACACATCCCTAGAAGTAACTCTGAAAACAGTTACAAAAAACCCCAAAGCTTGGGACACTATACCTTCCACACTAGAAGCAGAGCCCTACCTTAACAAAGAGTTTAAAAGTCAAGCAATTG
The DNA here is from genome assembly GCF_900497805.2 of Vombatus ursinus. Taxonomy (NCBI): domain Eukaryota; kingdom Metazoa; phylum Chordata; class Mammalia; order Diprotodontia; family Vombatidae; genus Vombatus; species Vombatus ursinus. The sequence goes on from NW_020948840.1 coordinate 18,694,283, forward strand.
GCTGAGAACATAAGCAAACAGCAGGAAAAAAAAACTCAGACTATAGAATCTTTCTTTGGTGACAAAGAAGATCAAAACATACAACCAGAAGAAGATAACAAAGTCAAAGCTCCTACATCCAAAGCCCCCAAGAAAAGTATAAATCAGTCTCAGGCCATGGAAGAGCTCAAAAAGGATTTTGGGAAGCAAGTAAGAGAAGTGAAGGAAAAACTAGGAAAAGAAATGAGAGTGATGCAAGAAAATCATGGAAAAATCAGTCAACAGCTTGCTAAAGGAGACCCAAAAAAATACTGAAGAAAATAACACCTTAAAAAATAGACTAACCCAAATGGCAAAAGAGGTCCAAAAAGCCAATGAGGAGAAGAATGCCTTAAAATGCAGAATTGAACAAACGGAAAAGGAAGTCCAAAAGCTCACTGAAGAAAATACTTCCTTAAAAATTAGAATGGAGCAGATGGAAGCTAGTGACTTTATAAAAAATCAAGACATTGTAAAACAAAATTAAAAGAATGAAAAAATAAAAGAGTGTGAAATATCTCATTTGAAAAACAACTGACCTGATTCAGGAGAGATAATTTTAAAATTACTGGACTATATGAAAGCCATGATCAAAAAAAGAGCCTAGACATCATCTTTCATGAAATTATCAAGGAAAACTGTCTTGATATTGTAGAACCAGAGAGTAAAATAGAAATGGAAAGAATCCACTGATCACCTCTTGAAAGAGATGCCCAAAGGAAAATTCCTAGGAATATTACAGCAAAATTCCAGAGTTCCTAGGTCAAGGAGAAAATATTGCAAGCAGCCAAAAAGAAACAATTCAAGTACTGTGGAAACACAATCAGGATAACACAAGATTTAGCAGCTTCTACATTAAGGGACTGGAGCGCTTAAAATATAATATTCTGGGGGTCAAAGGAGATAGGATTACAACCAAGAATCACCTACCCAGCAAAACTGAGTATAATCCTTCAGGGGGAAAAATGGTCATTCAGTGAAATAGAGGACTTTCAAGCATTCTTGATGAAAAGACCAGAGCTGAATAGAAAATCTGACTTTCAAATACAAGACTCAAGAGAAGCATGAAGAGGTAAACAGAAAAGAGAAATCATAAGGGACTTATTAAAGTTGAACTGTTTACATTCCTACATGGAAAGATGATATTTGCAACTCACAAGACCTTTCTCAGTATTAAGGTAGTTGGAGAGAATACATATATAGACAGAGGGCAAAGGGTGAGTTGAAGATGAAGGGGTGATAGCTGGAGAATAAAATTAAGGGGTGAGAAAGGATTATACTGGGAGAAGGAGAATGGGAGAGGTAAAATGGGGCAAATTATCTCACGTAAAAGAGGCAAGAAAAAGCTTTTACAGAACAGAGGAAGAGGGGGGAGGTGAGAGGGAATAAGCGAATCTTACTCTCATCAGATTTGGCTTACGGAGGGAATAACATACACACTCAATTGGGTATGGAAATCTATCTAACCCTTCAGGGAAATAGGGGAGAAGGAGATAAGAGAGGATAAGATAGAAAAGAAGGAAGATTTGGGGACAGATAGAAAAATGTATAAGGTGATACATGTGAATTATATGCTCGTCCATGTGAAGCAGAATTAAATATGCTTTTAAAAAAATTGCAGGAATTATGAAAGATAGCACACTGAATGTACTCCTTTGTTGCTAGTTATTCCATATGCTTACCAGGTTCTTCCATGCATTCAATGGTTAATAGAAAATTAACCTATGATCAATCATCAAGCATTTATTAAGGACCTACTATGTGCCAAGCATCAGAAAGAATCAGTCAGCTAAAAAGGTTTTTTATCTCCAATACTTCACAAGAAACAAAAGCATCACACACACACACACACACACACACACACACACACATACACATACACACACATACATCATGCAGGGGCTCCAAAGGTCTTGGTGCAAAAATCACACTAAGACTTTTGGGGCATTCTGTATATCAATCTCCAAAGATATACCTAGTCTAGCATGCTATACACAGTTCACGTTTGTAATAGCTACAACTAGAAATGACTTTCAAGGTTGACTTCCCTTTCAGCTTTATGAAGGACAGAACCTTTATTTACTATCAGGGCAGGGTAGCAGCTGTGTGAGGTCACTTTCCTAACTTGTTAGCAGCTACTTAATTTGTATTTTTAAAAAGTCAACTCTACTCCTCTTACCTCTCAAAATTCAATGCTTCTTCTTGATCCAATTAGCTTCCATTGTGATTAAAGAAAAGGCTTGCTTGTTAGAACCTGCATAAGCCACAAAGGATGCACTGCACATTCACTGAAAAAACAGGAGTAGGCACAAGCACCAACTGGCTTCCCATTAATTTCAAGTATAATAGATCCTCAATTACCATTCACTGTAAGTTAAGTTTGAATGATATTTGATACAAATTATCTATGCATATACACACACACACACACACACACACACACACACACAAAATACACACACATTTATATCTCCTGCTTGAAATGCTTATTAGCTGTATGAGCCTAGGCAAGTCACTTCAATCTCTCCTGCCTCAGCCTCATCACCTGTAAAATGGGAATAATAATAGCACCTGCCTTATAATGTTGAGGATCAAATGAAATAACATATCATACTTTGCAAACTTTACACTCCAATATAAATATTAGCTAGTATTCTATCATATATAGATACATACACACACACACAGACACACACACACACACGCACACGCATGCGCGTGTCTATCAAAAAGGAAAATGCCAGGAATATTTTACTGGGCCCGATTAATAAACGAGGCTTTGTCCTGGATGGTCTCTTCTTTTTTACTTTCTGGCCTTTTCCATACTATGCTGATATCTTCCTTACTCCTCTCAATCAATCAATAAGCATTTATTAAGTTCTTGCTATGAGAGAGCACTATGCCTAATGCTGGGGATACAAAGAAAGTCTAAATACAGTCTTTGCTCTCAAGGAGCTCATGGTCCAGTGAGGAAGATAATATACAAACAATTATATACAATCAAGCTACATACAGGATAAATCTGAAATAATCAACAGAATGGGGCAGCTAGGTGGTGCAGTGGATAGAGCACTGGCCCTGGAGTCAGGAGAACCTGAGTTCAAATCTGGCCTTAAACAGGTGGCACTTACTAGCTGTGTGATCCTGGGCAAGTCACTTAACCCCAACGGCCTAAAAAAAATTTAAAAAAAAAATAAGAATAAAAAAATTTTTTAAAAATTACTTTCTCTTTATAAATAATGTTAACCATAGGCATTTACTAGTCTGGAGAAGAAAATGGCAAACCATTCCAATATCTTGACAAGAAAATCCATAGACAGTATTGGTATGCTATGGTCCATGAGGTAATGAAGAGTTGGACACAACAGAATGTCTGAAGAACAACAACGTGTGCCAGGGACTGTGCTAAGCACTGAAGATACAAAGAAAGGCAAAAGTCAGTCCCTGCACTCAAGGAACCCCATGAAGTTTTAACTCTGAGTATTTCAGATGGAAATGATATATTCCCACTCAGAAATTACATAACACTTTACACATTAATGGCAATTATAATTTGTTACACTGACTTGTGAGCATGTTCATCTAATCCAAAAATATGCACTGAAAAATATAAGGCAGTAGGTGATAACAGTCTTAAGAGCGATATAATTTAGGGGCAGCTAGGTGGCACAGTACATAGAGCACTGGCCCTTAAGTCAGGAGCACCTAACTTCAAATCCAGCCTCAGACACTTGACACTAGCTGTGTGACCCTGGGCAAGTCACTTAACCCTAACTGCCTAAAAAGAAAAAAAAAAGAGAGATAATTTAAATGCTCCTCAACTAGAAAGGAAGGAACAATTAGTTGCAGATTAGTGGTGGATGGGAGGATGATCATGTAAGAATTCTTGGAGAAGGCATCATATAAACTGGGTTTTGAATGTTGGTAAGTCTTCTGATAGGCAAAGATGGGGCCATTTCAAGTAGAGTGAACAACATGAGTAATGACACACAATCAAAAGAGTATGATCTATGTTCAGGGAAAAATAAATAGTGTATATTGGATGGAAGATAATTCTTTTGGGGAAGTGGGTGAAAGAAACAATGATGAAAAGTCAGTCATCCAATTAGCATTTAAGAGCCTGCTGTGTTTCAGAGCTTGTGCTAAGCATCTGGGATACAAAGAAAAGCAAAAGACAGTTCCCGCTCTCAAGGAGCTCACAACCTAATGGAGGTGACAACAAGCAAATAAATATGTACAAACTATATTCAGGATAAGTTGAAAATAATTAATACAGAGATAGTACTATAATTAAGAGGGATTGGGAAAGGTTTCCTGTGGAAGGTGGGATTTTAGATGGGACTTGAAGGAAGCCAAGGAAGCCAGGAGGTGGAGATGATGAGAGAAGAGTATTCCAGGCATAAGGAATTTCTCTAGCCAAGAAAACACTCTAAGCCCAGAAGGTGGATTAGAATACAAAATCTAATAATAAAAAGGTTATCTCATCTTACTGAATGGAAGCAAGGGTAGATTAGATTCAGATACTGGAGAACCCGTAATGCCAAGCTAAATAGACTGGTCTTTACTCAGAAGGCAATAATAACAGATTTAGGTAGAAGATTTTTAGATAAAAATTATGAGCAGAGAAGTAACATGATCAAAATGGTTCTTTAAAAAATTTTCTGGCCAAAGAATGTAGAACTAATTGTAAGGCACTGGAATCTGGAAGAGAGGATACAAGTTGGAATGCTATTGTACATGCATAAGATGAGGAGAAAGACCATGTTCAAGTCATCTTTGCATTCATTCATTCAATTACCACTTAGAAAGCAATTTCTCTCTCTCTCTTTATGCATACATACATTCATACATATACACACATCCATATATATTTGTAATGTAAGGTACAGTACTAAGAACTAGGTGAGATCCAATTTAATAAATATTTATTTATAAACAATTAGATATATAAATATATAAATTAATATATATATACTATATAATAATTTACAAATAATTATTTTAAAAGCATCTATTGTATGCAGAGTAGTCCAAAGGGAGTTACAAATTTATATTACATTTACTTCCTGCCAGTCATGAAGAAGATACAGAAATATTAAGATAAAGAAGTCAAGGTCCCTTATCTGAGGGGACTCTAAATAGCTACTGTAAAAACAAATCAATAAATCTCCAAATTAAAATATTTTCTGATTTAGTGATAGGTCTTATACTACATACATCATGGAGTAATATAATTCATAAATGAGTTCTACATTCCTGATGATTTTTTAAAGAGCCACTATTAGTTACAAAGGAATTAGAAATTGTCTCTTCACCCCACGTTTTCATCCTTATTAGAATCTTAAAGTTAAAAAAAAATAAAAGACAAAATTGATTCCTGAACTCATTCTATTTTTAGTTCTGCATATATCTTACTTCTTGTCATAAAAATGGACTAATAAGCAACAGACATAAAATTATGTAATAAGCTGCAATTATTTTTATGGCAATTGCATGCCAATCTTCTTATGAAATATCTACCATGTACATACACAGCAATGGCACAAATTACAGGTCCTAACAATTTTAAGAAAAAACCTGAAGTCATGCAATGCAAAATATTTGTGAACTTCCAGCTGATTCATACAAACTCCATTTAAAATATGTGTGTGTGTATATATATATAAGTACGTATATGAAGTTCAAGAATATTAGACTTTTAAACAAATTCATGTTAAAACAATTCTACCAAGTCAACAAGATTTTGTTTTAATTTTAAAGATGGTAGGGAAGAATCTTTAATGTTATCATTTTTTACAAATGTTTTAAATATTACATGAATTGATGAGATTTTAAGAAGAGTATGACTACAAAAGATTGTGATTCAGACAGAAAACATAACCTACAGAAATCATGAACTGTGCAAAATGAGCTCTTCCAGATGACAGATCTCACCAAGAAAAGCTGCCAATAAAATGTAAGCAACGCTAATAGAAAAAGAATTCTTTTGACTTTCAACATATGGCTCTGACACTGGCATATCTATATGTTGTTAGTTACTAGCAACCAAATTTAAATGAGTTGATAAAAAGCTGAAATTAATGAGTTGTCAAGATCAAATATAAACTTTAACATTTTCATTAAGATGAAGGTTCTATATGTAAATTAAGTTACTGTCTATCTTGATCATAGTTCTTTCTTTTCCCCTGGTAAAGTCTAACTCTGATGCTATTTATTGTAACAGTGAGGTAACCCTGTGTTCTTAAAAGACTATGCCAATAGAGCAAAGCCTGTGGAACAGCAAGTTAGAACAGTTTTGGCTAATTAATGGCTTTTCACTGTATTTCTTATCTCAGGACCAGAGTGTAAGATGATAGAATAAGTTTGTTCTTAGAATCATTCGCTAGCTCCACCAACTTGATTAACAAATAATATGCTACAGATACCATAATTAAAACTGCAGTAGAGAAGATGGGAAACCCCTCTAAACAATGAGAAACCTTAGGGAAACAATTAACAAAAATTTATTAAACACCTACTATGGACTAGGCACTACACTAGAAGAAGAAAAGACAAAAGTAAAACAGTATCTGTTCTGAAGATACCACATTTCAGCAGAAATGATAAATGAAAAAATATCTGTTGGCCATTTACTATGTGCCAAGCACTGTATTAAGTTCTAAATATACAAACTAAAGTAAAGACAGTCCCTAACCACAAAGAGCATACATTCAAGAAGGAAAGATAATGCTTACATTCAAGAGTTTAATGGAAGAAGGGAAAGTAGTGGCCAAGTAGTAGCCAAGTCATGTTTTGGCTTGGAAAGGTACAGCGTTACAGAGTAAATCCATGGGTGAATAGCAATGGCAGTACTGATCTGGTTACCATTCCAGAGCTGGAGAAATGAAAGAAAGGTTGAGTTATGGGATGCATGGGAGAGGACTTAGTCAAAAGAAAATAGATATAATGGGCCATGTGTGCACTCACCAATTAGGAAAAGCACAGCCCAAGATGAAGAGTTCTGGAGCAGAAAGGGTTAATTCTTCCAGAATAGAATAAAATGTAAATAGCAGCAAAGGACTGCATAAAGAAACCACTCTCTCCAGATGGCTCGACATCTGTTCTGCTGACCCCAAAAACTTTCTTCCATTTCTGAGGCTGCATGTGTTGGCTTTTATCATTCTTTCCTCAAAGCAAAGCAATTTGGCCTTTCTTAACATATAGCACCTAAGGGATAGGAGAGAGTTTTGCATTTATTCCCTCAGTTCCAGGGCCAAAGAGGATAAACTCTACAAGGGGAGGGGACCAAGAACTACAGAACTAATCTCTGATATGTATGTTAAGGGAAGAGAATAATAGAACTCCATTTACACTTGGAAAGTTGGAATCTGAGAACCAGATAGACACACCAACTCCTCAACTTCAGAAAGGTTTGAAATCATCCACCTTTGTTGGTACAAACTAGATAAATTCCCACAGAAACGGAAAAGGAGTGGCTTGATGCAACAAAAAAGTGATCACAAAGAAAGAGGTATGTGGTGAGGTCAACAGAAGAAAAGATGGGAATAAAGCTGATGAGGTCTAGAGGTTAGGGGTCTTGGAAACGCAAGATCACAACACGTGAGTCCTGCCCAAAAAAATTCGACGCAAGCCTTCTTTCAGCCAAAAACAAGGTTTATTGAAGATTCGCCATATTAGCTAGACTCTTAAGGAATCTGAGCATTTGTGGGCTATTGGCTAGATTGTGAAAATCTGAGCAGTGGCTAGATTCTAAGAATCAGAGCATCTTACTGGAGACAAGATGGACCTTATATACAGAAAGTCTATGGGAGGGATCTAGGAGTGGCCAAGTAGTCTATGAGGTAATAGAATTCCAGGGACCTGGACCACTTGGCCAAGGGAGAATGGAGCCTAGCTAGGGTTAAGGGTGGGAAATGGCCAGGGGCCATAGGGAGGTAAGACAATGGAGGGGAGATCGGGTGTAGCCAACAATGAAAGGCCAGTTGATGGGACTATAGCCTCAGGGGAATGCCAGATTTGGCCATGTGGGAAAGTCCAGGGTTTTTCCTTTCTGAGGCCCAGGTCCCAACCCCATCAAAGCCAGGTGCCAAGTGGAAAGCAGACATCAGAAAGGAAGAAAGAAAATGAATTAGGAAACTAGACATAAAACAGAGAAGAAATACATTGTGATAAAAATTAACATAAAAGATCTAAAGCAAAACTGTTAGATAAATTCTATGAAATTACAAAATGACAAAAAAGAAATCAGAAAAATGAGTAACAAAATTGTGATAAAAGTCAAAACACCTAAAGAAGTCAATAAGACAAATGCAAGGCAATTTAGAAAACATGGCAAGAAATTTATCCAGGGTAGTGGAGGTTCTAAAAAAGGAATGGTAGAATTCAAACTAAAAAATACGGATGTAGAGGAAATTTTCACAAAAAAAAAAAAAAAAAGAATAAAAGCAAAAGACAGCAGAAAGGAAGAACCCTCCAGTTTTCTAACAACTCCAGCAAAGACAAAAAAGGAGTACCAGAGAAGAGAAATGATCGAGAAATACTAAAAGAAACCACTGTAGGTTCTTTATGATGGGGTTGGAATCTGGACCCCAGAAAGGAAAAACCCTGGACTTTCTCACATGGCCAAATTTCTGGGGTTCCCCTGGGGCTATAATCCCATCAACTGGCCTTCACTGTGGACCTCCCTATTGCCCCAGGCCATTTCTCCATTCTCCCTGGGCCATATGGTCCAGGTCCCTGGAATTCTATTACGTCATAGACTATTTGGCCACTCCTAGATCACTCTCATAGTCTTTCGGTATGTAAGGTGTATCTTGTCTCCATTGAGATGCTCTGATTCTTAAAATCTAGCCACTGCTTAGATTCCTATAATCTAGCCACTGCTTACCCATGTTCAGACTCCTTAAGAGTTTGCCCAATATGACAGATGTTCTAATAAACCTTGTCTTTGGCTGAAAGAAGGCTTGGGTCGAATTATTTTGGGCAGGACCCACGTATTATGATTTTGGGGTCCCAGGACCCCTGAACCCCTAAACTGCATCAATTATGCCATCTCTGCTACACACAAAGAGAAAGTCAGAAGCCTTTGAGCTCTAGGGAAAGGAATCTATATAAAGATATATTTAAGAAACAATTTTAGAACCTGACTAGAATTTCAGAAAAGTAAAATAAGACAGATCTTTGACAATTACTTAATGGGAACAGAAAGGATCCCATTCCCAACAGAAATATCATTTACTAAGCAATAAGAATTATACTGAATAAAAAGCTTTTAAAGAAGGGTTAAAATTGTAACCTAAATAACTTAATTCTAAGGACTTGGTAGATCAAAGAAGCAGCACAGAAACAATAGAGAATTTCATCAAAAAAATGACAACAATGAGACAATACATCAAAGCTTTTGAGATGCAGTCAAAACAGTCAGAAGGGGAAATATTATATCTCTAAACACTTTCATAATGAAAAAAAGAAAAGGGGAGGGAAGAGAAAACAGAAAATGAAATGGGCATAGAATTGAAAAATTTAAAAACCAAAACTTAAAAAATACAAACCAAAATAGAAATGCTGAAAATCAAAGAATAAACTAATACTAATAATATCTAGCAATCACTCAGCCCTTTAAGGTTTGCAAAACACTTCACAAATATTATTTCATTTGATCCTCACAACAACTCTGGGAGATAAATGTTATTATTATTCCCATTGTACAGTTAGGAAATTGAGGCAGATAGAGGTTAAGTGACTTGCCTAGTGTCAGACATCTAAAAAGCATCTAAGATTAGATTTGAACTCAGGTCTTCTTGATGCCAGAAACATTCTTATCTTTTCCAATAAAATAAAAAATAAACAATGTCCATTATCACCACTATTATTTTATATAGTGCTAGAAAGGTTAGTTATAGTAATAAAGAAATAAAAAGAAGTTGAGGGAATAAGCAGATGCAAAGAGGAAAAAACATTATTATTTTTTCAGATGATATGACGGCTTGCTTAGAGAACCATAGAAAAACAACTGAAAATTAACTGAAACAATTGGTAACTTCAGCAAAGTTGCAAAATAAATCTACACAAGCCATCTGCCTTTCTATACATTATCAACAAAAGTCAGCAGGAAGAAGTAGATACAGAAATTTAACTCAAAGCATCAACAGACTTCATTAAATAACCAAGAAACCAACTAGAAGATACAAACTAGAATTAAAAGAATACAAATATAAACTATCTTTACAGAAATAAAATAAAAAGAATATATAAAATAGAAAGAAATAATAAATATAAATAAATATAATAAATAATAAAAATAAAATGCAGCAATAAAAACATAAATATGTAGAAGGATATTAATTGTACATGGCTAGAAGTCAATGTAATAAAAATGACAATACTATTGAAATTCATTTGCTTATTTCATACTATACGTATTAAACTATCAAAAGATGACTTTAAAGAGCTAAAAACATTAATAATAAAACTCATCTGGAGAAAAAAGGTAAAAAACCTCAAAAGTAATAAGGGAAAAAAAATAGCAGAAAGGAAGAATGACTTGCAAAACTAGATTTCAAGCTATACTGTGAAGCAAAAACTATTTGCTACTAGTTAAAATTTAGAAAAGTAGATCAGTGGAGTGGATTAGCTATGTAACATACAGAAGCAAGAAAATATGGTACCCTAGCATTCAATAAACCAAAATACCTTAACTAGTAAGAATTCACTATTGAGCAATAACTATAAGCAGGCAGTCACCAAGCATTTATTAAGCACAGTGCTAGGCACTGTGTAAAGTACTAGGGATATAAATACAAGCAAAAAGAGAGTCTCTCCTCACTGAGTAGGTAAGGGATGTCTCCTCATATTTCTTCTTTCAAGGAATGCTGGTTCATAAAAATTCTGCAACATTTACTTTTTTGTGCTTGTTCTTTTTATTTACCTTCTTGCTGTCTTTGTTTACTGTTTCCTTGGCTCTACTTACTTCTCTCTACCTCAATTCATATAGATCTTTCCATGCTACTCTTATCCATCACAATCACCATTTCTTATAGCACAATAATATTTCATTGCATTCCTGGACCACAGTTTGTTTAGTCATTCTCTAATCAATAGGCACTTATTTTGTTTCTAATATTTTGCCATCACAAAAATACTGCTATAAATGTTGGGTGTCCCATAAGTTTTAGTGCAGTTTTAAGCTTTAATAACCATATTTTGATGAATATGGGGAATTTCTTCTTAGCAATGTTTTCCTTGGGGTAAAGTCAAGTAATAGAATCTCAAAGTCAAATGAAAAGGACATTTTAGTCACTTTATTTGCATATTCCACATTGTTTTTCAAAACAGTTGTACTGATTGATTTATGGTTCTACCAACAATGCACTAAAATGCTTATCTTCCCACAACCCTTCCAACACTGATGATTCCAATCTTTTGTCATCTTTCCAGTATGAAGAGTATAAGGTGAAACCTCAAGGTTGTTTTGATTTGAATTTTCCTTATTATTAGTTATTTAGAGTATTCTTTCATATAGTTGTTAATAGTTTACAATTGTTCATTTTATTAATAGTCTCTGACTATTCATCTACTGGGGAGTGGCTTTTGTAGTATACATGCACGTGTGTGTGTGTGTGTGTGTGTGTGTACATACATATATACATTTGTACTATTGCATTTGCTTAGCTCTCACAGTGAAAGGGAAAATTCTTATTATACATAATACATCAATGTTATAAAATGTATGTTGATACAATACATATAATATTACATATATGTTGTTAATGAATCTTGGATACCACAGCATAATCAGAAGAATCCAATACAAAGATTTTTTTTCCACATTCAACAACTCCTGTTCTTATCCTTAGTGAATTAACTTTTGTTTGTGCTAAAGTTCTTCATTTTCATGTAATCGAAGTTATCTATTTTATCTTTTGTAACTGCTTCTATCAATTGTTTAGTGAAGAATATATCTCCTCCTCCGCCAAGAGATATATGATCATTCGTTGTCATGTTGTTTATAATATAATCTTTAATATTAAGGCCACATATTGATTTGGAATGCACTGTAGAGTATGGTGTAAGATATTGGCCTAAATTTAACTTCCATCAGATTGCTTTTCAGTTTTCCCAGTTGCTTTTTTATCATTTATGAGGGAATGTGAACTTTAATCCTCAGAATGTTAATTCCATTGCTTCTCTCTATCTTCTCCTAATTCTTTTAATATACGTAAATCCATCTGCCTTTATTCTCTCTTTGTTCTATCTCTGAATCTCACTGAACATAATAACTCTTAACAATACAAAATCTCTTATTACCTTACAGGCCTAAGAGAGTTGATTTTATTGTTTAGTCTTTTGTTCTCCATGATATTTTTGGTTTTTGCTGTTTTGCTCTTTAAGTGCTTGTATATTGAATACCATGCATACTTCAGATTTCTTGTGTGAAGGAATGACTCAAGTGTCTCCCATTTGTTTAAAGCATATTTTTTATCTTTCGAAAGATAGAAAAGGAAAAAATTCAAGTTGTCAACAGCCGTATAAAAATGCTCTAAATCACTAATAATTAGAAAAATTCTAATTAAAACAACTCATGGTCCACCACACACCCCTCAAATTGGCTAAATTAATAAAAAAGGAAAACGACAAATGCAAAGGAGTTGACGGAAACAGGTACTTTAATATACTGGTGGTAGAGCTCTGAACTGGTCCAACTATTCTGGAAAGCATTTTAGAACCATATCCCCAAAGGTATTAAATCATGCATTCCTATTAACCCAGTAATACTGCTACTAAGTCTATACCAGATCTATCATTTACTCCCAGGGTTGTTCTGAGGATCAAATGAGATAATAATTTTAAAGCATTTAGCACAGTGTCTGGTACATAACTAAGTATAAATTTTTGCTATCATCATCATTATCATCATCATCATCATTATTATTATTATATTATTCCCCACAAAAATCAAAGAAAGAACTCTTTTTGTTATGGTAAAGAATTGAAAACTGAGGAGATACCCATAATTTGGGAAGTGGCATAAAAGTTATGGTATATGAATGTTACGGAATGCTATGGTGCTATAAGAAATGATGAAGGAGATGGTCTTAGAAAAACCTGAGAAGGCATGTATGACCTGATACACTGTAAAGTGAGCAGAACTTGAACAATTTATGCAATAACAACAATATTGCAAAAATATTGAACTTAGAAATAGTAACTCTGATCAACACAATGACCAATGATAATTCTAAAGGAATCATGCTGAAACAGGCTATCCACTTATAGATGGCTGTTGTCCTTTGTTCTCAAAGAGAACCAAAATGAAATCCCTATGTTACAGTCAAGTTACAATGTATTTGATCAGACCAAGAGAAGCTTGCAATGCTCTACCATAGACTGGGCACAAATAGTACATGTGAACATTTGGGGTGAATTCTCTAAATTTCAGCATCTCACATTTCTTTTGAACTACTGCAATTCTGCTTTGCTCATAGAGCACAGCACCTTCTCTAATGAGGGCATGCCATGCTGGGCGACAGTCCTGTGCTACTATCTCCCATATCACACAATTAATTTCAAAGTTCTTAAGAGAGACCTTGAGAGTGTCCTTGTATCACTTCTATTGACCACCATGTGAGCACTTGTCCTATGTGAGTTTCCCATAAAATGGTCTTTTAGGCAATCAGAAGTTTGACATTCAAACAATATGGCCAGCCCATCAGAGTTGTGCTCTCTGTAGTAGAGTTTGAATGCTTGGCAGTTTAGTTTGAGAAAGGACCTGTGTCTGGTATCTTATTCCGCCAGGTATTCTTCAAAATCTTCCTAAGACAATTCAAATGGAAGTGATTCAAATTCCTGGCATGGCACTGGTATACTATCCAGGTTCCACAGGCATACAACAATGAGGCCAAAACAATGGCTCTGTAGACCTTCAGTTTGGTCATCAGTCTAATACCTCTTATCTCCCACACTTTCCTTCAGAGTCTCCTAAACACTGAACTAGCTCTGGCAATGCTTATGTCTACCTCACTTACAGATAAAAAGCTGATGGATTCAAAGTGCAAACTGAAATGTATTTTGTTTTCTTCTTTTTGAAGGGGTAGGGGTGTTGTTGCTAATTTGAGAATTTATTTTGCATGATTATACATATTTGTAAGGGATTTTGTTTTTCTTGCCTTCTCACTGGTTGGAGGTGAGAAGAGAGGGAGAGAATTCGGAACTGAAAATAAAGTAAAATTGAATTTGAAAAGAAAAAAGTAGGGTCATTTTTGCAAAATAAATTAACTTGTGGTACAATCCAATTACCTTTACTTTTAGATACTATTATTCTATCTCCTCTGTGATTTCTCATAGACAAGAGTAATCCCAGGTGGGTGAGATAACATGTTTCTCTGAATGATCCTTTGACATTTATTACATTGAGAGACTTTCTGATGTTTCCTAAAATTTATCTCACTATTTCAGGTGTAGGGTGTGTTCAGAGAAGACTAGTAGCTCTGGTGTGAGGGCTGCTGTGTTCTTTTCAGGAATGTTTTCCACCTTTAGTGTCCATCTGATTCACTCAATTCTCACCTGTGGCTCAAAGAAGCTGTAGCATGCATAGCAGCCACACCCAGGTAAACCATTTCAGTAGACAGGCTAAACCAAATTAAGGGTTAAGGGTGTCTACCCCAAGCATGTGAAGACTTCCTGCAGCAGACTGGGCAGATAAGAACAATTTGTTTCAACAGCCATGAAGTCATGTCAAATAACTCAGTGCTAACAGAGCTACATTGATTAGTGATAACGGCGTGATCCTGAAGAGATGGGCTGAACACTTCCATAGTGCTCTCAACAGACCATCATCAATCAATGCTGAAGCCATGGACCATATACCTCAGGGGGGTAAAGTCAATCCCTCTCTACCTGAATTTCCAACTGAAGAAATATTATTGAATGCCATAAGGCTCCTCTTGTGTAGCAAAGCACTTGGAGTTGATTCTATTGCAGCTGAGATTTACAAGGCAGAGGGTCCACTGCTCATACAAAAGCTGACTGAAATTTTCCTGGTGTATGGCAAGAGGTTATCCCCCAGGAGTTCAAGGATGCTTCCACCGTCCATCTCTATAAAGGTAAAGGAAATAGACTGTCCTGTGACAAGCACAGAGGGGTCTTCTCTTAGTCATTGCTGGCAAGATTCTTGCTAGAGTCCTCCAAATAACCTGCTTCACCTGGAAGATGGTCATCAAATTGACAGCCAATGTGGTTTCAGAAAGAGCTAAGGAATGGTTGATATGGGGTTTGCAGCCCAACAACTCCAGGAAAAATGCCAGAAGCACAACAGAACAGAGATTTGTACACAATGTTTGTTGATCTGACCAAGGCCTTTGATAATGTCAGTTATGAGGGCTTGTGGAAAATTATGTCAAAATTTAGTTGCCCAGAGAAGTTCATCAGTATTGTACGCCAATGTCATAATGGCATGCTTGCATGGATTCTGGATTCTCGATGATGCACTTGTACTTTCCCAGTCACCAATGGATTGAAGCAAGGCTGTGAGCTTGCTCCCATGCTTTTTAGCATGGTATTTTCAGTAATGCTGTCAGACACCTTCAATGAGAACAAAAACAGCATCAAAGTCAGCTACCACACTGTTAACCTGTGACTTAGGGTATATTACAAATTATTCACTATCTTCTTCCTCCCCTCTCTTCTTTTACATGCCCTCCTATTCTGCAATTTAGTTTTATAAAAAGCATTTGCTTCACCCATATTCAAATGAGATAATATTTGTAATTAGCACAGTGGCTGGCACACAGTAGGTGCTTAAAAAATGCTTATTCCCCCTTCCCTTGTAGATGGAGTATTGTAAGGTTTAGTCCATGATATTTCAGGCTTGATTCTAATCCATCTTCTATTCTGTTTGATTTCTATTTTCTCTTTCTCCTTGTGTGCTTTTAGAAAGAAGTCCCTTAATTTCTGGTGTTCTTTTGTTATTAAAGGTTGCATTACTTGTTTACCTTTTTTGTATTTCTGTTGTTTGAGGGATCTAAAAAGTAAACAGTTTGTTCAGGCCTGGTTTTCACTGTGTAAATGTTTCAAATGCATCCTCCTTATTAAATAGCCATCTTTCTTCATTAAAAATTACACTGAGATTTGCAGGGTATGACACCTTGGGTTGTATTTTGAGTTCCTTTGTTCTTCAAAACATATTGTTCCATTACCTTCCAGGTTTCCAGTGGGTACAAAGAAGGTCTTCTTTATGGTGAGTTGAAGAATTTTTTGCTTTTTATTGGAGTTCTTCAATTTAACCATTATGTTTCTTGGAGTTTGCAACAGGTTTCTTCTTCCCTCTGTCCCCCAGGAGGTAATCTGTGGAATATTTCAATTAGAACTTCATTTCTGAGTTCAGAAGATCTGGGCAATTTTCTTATATGATTGCTTCCATTAGGGTGTTCAGGTTCTTTGATTTGTCTTTTTTTTCTAGGAGACCTATAACTCTTGAGATATCTCTATGTATCCTGTCTTTAAGATCAACATATTTTGCTTATATGTATAGCATGCTTTCTTTTTAATAATATTACCTTTTTGCTTCTCTTCTTGCAGATTGTCCTTCACTTTCATGTATTTGCAGTCCCAATAAATTATTCTCTAATTTGTTTCTTTGGTGAATTTTGCCACTGTGGATTTACATTTTTCCATTCTGTCAATTATTTCTGCTTATCAGGCCATCAATTATGCTTCCACAATTCTCATTTATCTTTTAAACTATTCAGGAACATTCTACTATGTAGTTCCAGGCTGTCTTGGAAATCCAGAGAGTCCTCTCCCTCATCATGTGTTGACTCTTTGGTTTGTCTTGTAACATTTATTCATAAATGCCTGAATTCTCTTGGCTGATCTAAAGGGTTATATTCCCTTTTGTTATTAATATCTACCCTGTTTGTTTATCTGCTTATGCTAAAGGTCATTAACTGAGTTTTCTTCTACCTAAAGTCATTGTATATTTCAGTCTTTTTTTTTTCTTTATATTTCCTTACTACTTACATTTTGGTTCTTTCCACTTTAACTGTGGTTTCATTTGCGGCTGTACCTCAAAGTCATCTAAACCTCCTCCCTCTTTCAGTGCTGCTCCAAGTAATTTCTGGGAAGACAGAACTGGCTCTAGCTGGATGCCAATTTACTTTTCCTCAGGTTTAGCGGAATATCAGATATGTCTCATACACTGCCATCCCATCCCAGTTCCCTCAATTCCTCACTTCCTGCTATAGTGCTACTAGAGTGCAGAGCTCTGCCACAGTGCAGTCCTGGCCAGAAAAAGTTTTCTAGGGGCAAAGGTGAGTTCTATTGCAAGCCTATTCGTTGGCTTGTGCAACCTTACCAAAGTATGGTGGCCAGTGGAAGAGGGGGCTGAATGAGCCCTTACAGATTAGAGACTAACTTTCTCTGCTTCTAATTCTTCAGGTTTTTTATCTCATTAGGTTCTTGGTGTCTTAGAACATGAAGATAGCTGAAATTGCTTTTTCTTGGATATCCTATACTGGCTTGAGAGGAGAGGAATGGTGAAAGTATCTAGTCTTTCATGTTTTTTGGTCATGTGATCCAGAATTCTAGAATACCTTACTGAACACTTTATGAACAAGATGTTACAAAATGAATTTGTTTCCTTTTTTTGACAAGGTTACTAAACTGGTAAGATATTAGTAATTAATCTATCAATCAACAAACATTTCTTAATCAAACAAAAATTTCTTAATTAATTCTGTAACCAGTGGGTACACCAGGCATTGCACTATGCACTCAGAACACAAAGACAAAAATGAAACAGTTCCAGTCTCAAGGAGCTTACATTTTATCAGAGGAGAAAGTGTGTCTTTGGTATATGACAAAAAACAGTTTCACAAGTACAAGACTGGAAGGCATGGCTAGACAACAGCTGTTTTGATGTGGCTGCCAAAATAGTTAATATAATCTTAGGCCATATTAAGAGGGGCATAGCTTCCAGGAATAGAAAGCTGATAGTCTTGCTTACTCTGTACTAATTATATCTCATATGTTAAGTATTGAGTGTCAGAGTTCAAGGACAGGGGATGCTAAAGGGTCTTGAGTGCATGTCATGTGAAGATCAACTGAAGGTTAGCTACTCTGGAAAACAGAAAATTCATGGAGGACATGGCAGCTGTCTTCAAATATCTTAACAGCCATCATGTGGAAGAGGGGTTGATTGTACTTGTTCTGTTTGTTTGGTCCCAGACAGCAGAACCAAGTGAAATGGGTGGGAATTACAAAGAGGTAAATTTAGGTGTGATGTCAGTAAATACTTTCGTAAAACGAAAGCTGTTCTGGAGAGGTTATAAGTTACTTCTCTTTAGAGGGCTTCATGCAGACAGGGTAAATAACCATTTTGGGGGTTTGTTATACCAGGTATTCCATTCTTATATGCGTTGGACTAAATCGCCACAAATTCTTTGAATCTGTGTCCTCTGTACATATGTAATTTATACAAAATATATACAAAAATAAGATAATTTGTGGGGAAGTGTACTCGCAGCTAGCTAGAAGCATAAGGAAATGCTTCATGTAGAAGATAGCAACGGACCTTGAGCGCTGAAAGATACTGAATTCTAAGTGGAGGTGGAGAGGCACATTCTAGGTATGGAAGAATATATATATATATATAAGACATATGATAAATGATATTTGTGAGGGAAACATTGAAGATATGATGAGATGACTAGATGTAGTTGCCATAGGTTGTATGCCTGAATTCAAAAAGTAGTCTTCAATAACCTAAAGGCAAAATGGCAGGAGGTCTGTAGTGTAGAAACCCAGAGATTTATGCTTGGCCTTGAACTGTTAAATATTTTTATTAATAATGTGAATAAAGGCATGTAAGACATATTTATCAAATCTGAAGATGACACAAAGTTGAGAGAGATCACTAACTCACTGGATGACAGTAAGAATTCAAAGAGACCTTGAAAAACTATAGCACTGGGCTAAATTAATGAGATGACATCTAATAAAGGTAAATATAAAGGATTTCACATGGATACAAAAAATTAAATTCACAGATATAGGTTTTGAGAGGTATGGTAAAAGCAATTTCTCTTGGAAAAAAAAAGATTCAGGGGTTTCAGTGGACAGAAGGTTCAATATGAGTTCAGCAGTATGTTGGGCCAGTCAAAAGTACTAATGTGAGCTAGGTCTACATTAATAGAGGCAAAACTTCTAGGTATAAGGATGTGATTGTGGCTTCTTTATTCTGCTCAACTTACACTACATCTGGAATATTGTGCTTGGCTGAAGTCCAAAGGGAAAAATCATGAGCAATAGTTGTGGCAAATGCAAAGAGGTAAAATTAAACTTGAACTAGAGAAAAAAGTTCCAAGTGGAATTGGGAAGTAATTGGTTCCCTTTCACTCAAAGTCTTCAATCAGAGGCTAAATGATTGCTTTTCTGGTATATTCTATTGAGAATTCATTTGGGACATAGTTTGAAAAGTTAATTGCTAAGGTCCCTTCCAAATCAGAAATTCTATGAAAATTCTATGAAATATTCATAACTATTATATATTCCAGAATGTTCTATTACTCTTATGAAAAAAGTCATAAGTTATCATTTGAGTCATAATCACCATTTAACAGTTTAGGAATCTAAAGCCAATATCTCTGATTAAGGCTGGTATACAAGATATATAGACAACTAGCAAAAATATGTAATACCAAAAGTCATTCCTCAATAGACAAGTGGTCAAAGGATATGAAAAAACAATTTTCAAATGAGGATTACAAACTATTAAAAACCATAAGAAAGAATACAGCAAATCACTAATATAATAATAGTTAATAAATATTTATTAAATGTCTACTATGTGTCATGTACTGGGCTAAACACTAGGGATAAAATACCTAGAAAAAAAAGAGTCCCTGCCCTGAAGGAGCTTACAAGTGTAATAATAGTTAAAAAAAAAAGAAATGAAAAATAAATGATCGTTTCCTAGAAGAAGAAAAAAATTACAGGTAAAACAATCCTTAACAATGAAAGGCAAGTAAAAAGAAAGCTAACAGACCCTCACACTGAAGCTATTAACTTATACTCCCCTCTTGGGGGATCCTCTGATTCCTCTGTTGATGAAAGGTATATCACATGTAAAGGAACAAGAAGCAAAGATGAAAGTGTATCATATGTAAAGAAGCAAGAAGCAATGATGAATGACAGTTATCCTCTCCTCTTTCAATTGATGAAAGGTTAACTCTACTGTGCTAGACACAGAGCTGTCTAACTGGGCAGAGTCAGTATTTGGCATTAGACCATTATGATCACCATCTACTAAACTTCTTCAAATTAAGATTCAGGCTCTATATTATCAACAATAAATCAGATGTATCCACCCTGATGCATATGGCATTTTACTTTTATGATTCATGGAGCATACATTCTGACATTTATAAAAGCAAGCCTACATCTATTTGATCAGGCAGAAATTCTTTCCTTTAAGATGAGATGAGAACAGGAGGACTCCTGTGAATTCTTCAGGGTCTTTCATCTAAGTGCCAGATAACTGCTTTGCTCTAAAGCCAGATTCACAAGGGTTTTTTAAGAGAATTTTATTTCTAAAAGCTGCCTAATACGGATGTCATTTTTATCCAAGATATATTCTAAAGCATTATTCCATCTGAGGTTTAGGGAGAATTCTTTTTGGGGTCAGCTTTTGAATACACATTCATTTATCAAAAATGCAGGCATGCTAATAATACCTATCTTGAACTTGCTTAGAAACAACTATAATCAATCCATATCAGCTTAACTAGCTTGCCATATAACACAGCAGGCCTGGAATTTAAATGAAAAGTAAATGTGGAAAAATTGCCAGTTTTCTTTCCAGAAAATGTGTAAAAAAAAAATTGACTCTCAAATTCTAATTGACAATACATAGTTCAGATTCCTAAAAAATTAAATAAAATAAAACCAAGAAAAATTCAAACAGATTTAATCAGCTCAATTGTTCTCTTTTGGTTCAATAACAGCTCTCAAGAGGAGATATGAAGAACTTAAAAATACTAAAGATTTACAATATCTGAACCTGTAAAGGACTAACCAATCAGAAAAATGAGACAATATCCCAAATCCTCTATAAGTCTGTTTCAAAATCATGCTACTTGAATATGCATAGTTTAAAACAATAATATGCATATTTTTATGCTTATGTTTTTTACATGATGGAAAACAATTACTATGCCATTTGAAATGTGGTTTCTGTAGACATCCCAAAAGGAATTAAAAGAGCTAATATAAACTATAAAAATACTTAAAAGCATAAAGAAAAAAAATCATCCTTCTACATACTTCTTTATAATAACTGCTTCCATACCACTGTTTCAAATCTTTGTTTTAAAAATCTTCACTTAACCTTGCCACCACTTTTAGTTACCATTCCATTCATTTCTCAAACCGAGTTTCTCAAAGTCCCACTGACTAAATTTCCTCCCCATCTACTTACTCCATCACATCTTATAATTTGGTATCTATCCTCAGCACTTCACTGAAATTGCTCTCTAGTTTCATAAACACTCTGCTTCTAGTCAAATCAAACGATTCTTTCTTGGTTTTAATCCTATTCTAGCAACATCATTGGACATTACGGAACAATATATGTTCTTTTTTGAATCATTTTTCACCCTTGGCTTACGTGACATCTTTCCTATTCTCATACAAGGATAGCTAATCTCTCATCTTCACTGGCTCCTCTTCTTCCCCTGGCCTTTTACCTATAGTGATCCCACAAGGCTGGTCCTAGAAAAATTTGCCTTTTGCTCTTTTTAAATTTAAGTCTTTCAAAAATCTCTTCCATTTTCATGATTTGAAATATCACCAATAGGCAGATGTTTCATATATTTCCACCTCCAACCCCCACCTTTTACCCTCTCTCCAATTTTGGATGTCCTTACACTTATGAAACATATCATCCTAGAAGCTCTTCTACAACCTGAAACTTAACCTGTGAATGTTGAATAAACTCTGAGCCTTGCTGATGAGGAAAACAAGGTACAAGAATGGAGAAAGAACATCATAAATAAAGGAAGAGGGTCAGGAATTTATGGATTATGTGCAGAAAAATGTGGAGCTTCTCTTGACTAAAGTGGAGATTGTATATTGAGAAACAAGGCTGGATAGGTAAAGTAGGGAACTAAAGGCAGGCAGAAGAAATTGGACTTGATTACATACATAATTAAGTTACTGAAGATTCTTGAGCAAGGAAACCACCTGAATAAAATGGGATTTTAGAAAGATCAGTCTGATAGAATCATACACAATAGACTAGAAGTAGGAAAGTCTGGAGGCAGGGAAACCAAATGAGATCTGGTTGAAGTAATCAGTATGTGAATTGATTAAATCTTCCCACGAATTAATGGATAAAGTCCAATTTTTCTAGGCTTCTAGATTCTTTGGGTGAAAATCTTCCACACTCACCCATGATAATTTTCCACTTTGGCCAGACCTCTACTTTCAGTCCCTAAAATATAATCTGCATCTCTTCACAATTTGCTACACTCACCAGGACTGTAATATACTGGCCCAAGGGATCCTTGATAAAAAATCCACTATAGAGAACTCTGATTGTCTCTTTATTGACATGAGGAAACCATTCCACAGAGCCCAGTCTTGGGGCAGCCAGGTGGTGCAGTGGATAGAGCACTGGCCCTGGAGTCAGGAGGTCCTGAGTTTGAGACCAACCTCAGATGCATAAAATTTACTGGCTGTGTGACTCTGGGCAAGTCACTTAACCCCAATGCCTAGCCAAAAACAAAAACACAAACACAGAGCCCAGTCTTCTACTCCCATTCTGTGTCTCCTGTAGTGTGATCAATACTTTCCACCTCAGTACAACATTTCATCTCACACAGACAGTTCTGATGTAGAACTAAACTTGATTCAGGTGAAAGGGGATAATTTCAATGTATATACCTTATGAGGTAGAACATTGTCATCAGTTAACATAATTAAGGCACTCAATTCAGCTCAATTCAGATTCCCTTAAGGTTCCACCTTCATCCTAGAGACCCTTTCCAGTCTGTTACAGACTATCCTCAGCATCAGCAAACAATCCCCAGGAAATGGGGGCACTCATCATCATGGAGATTGCATCAGTTTTGGTACTCACACTTCATCACTATTGTCAGTTACCACCAGTATATTATCAGTATCAGGTACCATCAATTACCTCTGTCCCTCTTATTGGAAGGCGAGAGGGTGAAACAAAAAATTCCTCCCAAACCACCATTTAAAGAAAGATCAGAAAGCGGGCCAATTTTTCATTTCCCACCAGCTGCATTACTTGGATTCAACTCCACCATCAACATGACCCTGAGCTAGATACCTTCTCTTCCTCCCTGCCCACACCCTTTTGCTGCTTCTTTTCATATGATGTCTTACTCCAGTAGAGATTGTGGCAGAGACTTTCTTTTTCTTATTTGTATCCCCAGGATTTAGAATAGTGCCTGGCACATATTAGGTACTTAAAAATGTTTACTGCATTATATTGTGTTGTAAATGGATCCTCTAACCTCTATCCTCTCCTACCTGTGATTTGGTTCTACATTTTGTTCATGAAATACAATTCAAGTCAACAAGAATTTATTAAGTGCCTAGCCAGGGCTAGTACTAGGTGATAGAGTTTCAAAGACAAAAATGAAATAGTACCTGTCCTCAAGTGGCTCACTTTCTCCTGGGGGAATGATTTGAAGTAACCCTACAGGAAGACAGAAAAGCTAAGAAGCAGAGGTGAAGAAGGAGAGCATTCTAGACATGGGACAGCTAGTGCAAAGGTACAGATCTGGGAGACAGAAGATCACCTGTGACAAATAGGAAAATTACGTTAATACACAGATCATACAGGATGGGGAGGAAAGTACATATAGTATGTGGAAGGCAAGCCTAGGGGAGGGAAAAGGAGAGAGGAGGTGACCAAGATAGGAAAGGTCTCTTGCAGAAGGTAGGATATAAGCTGAAATTTCAAGGAGGCCAAGGAAGCCAAAAGCAAGAGGTAAGGAAGGAGAGCATTCCAGGCATGGGAAATAGCAATTCCAGGCAAGGGAAACAGGAAAGCAAGCTGAAGCCTCATTATTAATTTTGTCTTCACTTGTCATATTCAATGATACTAAGAAAACTGGTATAAAACCTAGAAATTATGTCTGTGGCCAGTGTGGACGCTTCAATCATAATAAAAGGGGCCCTTATCCACTACCTCTATAGTCGTCTGAGGATTGGTACTACATAGTTTTTGTTGTTGTTCTTATTCAATTGTTTTCAGTAATGTCTGACTCTTCATTACCCTATCTGGGGTTGTGTAGGCAAAGATACTGGAAAAGTCAGCCATTTCCTTTTCCAGCTCATTTTTACAGAGGAGGTCACACAGCTAGTAAGTGGTAGAGGACAAATTTGAACTCAGAAAGATGAATCTTCCTGACTCCGGACAGAAGCTCAACAGGCCAACACTGAACGAATGCTTATTATGTGACAGACAATGTGCTAAGCACTGAGGATACCCACCCTCCCAAAAAAAACCAGAGACAATCCCTACTTTTAAGGAACTGGCATTTTAATAGAGAAGACAGTAAGGATAGGGGAGTTGTGGCCAGTGTGATGTGGAAGTAAAGGGTATGGTAAGTGGAATCATAGGTCAACTGATTGATACGTTCCTTCCAGGAATAGAGGTATTAATTACTACTGTTCAAGCATAAATATAAAATAGGAAAAATATTAGCAAGAGGTAGAGGGTTTGCATGTAAGGATGTTTCATGAAAATGGAGTATATCACAATACATATGGGGGCATCTAAATATGAAATCTCAGTCATCAGAAGCACAGGGCCCTAGGCTAGAACTAGAATGTTGGGTAGAGGCCAAAGATGGCAAGAGGGGATGGTGTGCAGTGGCATAACATGAAGATGGCTAGGGTGCACTGTGGTAGTTTTGTTTTTTATTTTTGTTTTTGCTTAGGCAGTTGGGGTTAAGTGACTTGCCCAGGGTCACACAGTTAGTAAGTGTCAAGTGTTTGGTCTGAGGCTGGATTTGAACTCAGGTCCTCCTGACTTCAGGGCCAGCGCTCTATCCACTGTACCACCTAGCTGCCCCCACTGTGGTAGTTTTGGGAAAACCTAGAGAGAGTAAGCTCAGATCAATCAGGATGACGTGGTACCATAAAAACCATCCTTTAAACAACTCCTGAAAATGGGGCAATCATATATATACATACACACACACACACACACACATATAATGCATATTTTATTCTCATTTTGCAGCCATTTCTTTTTTTATTATTAATTTATTTTTAGTTTTCAACATTTCACTTCCACGAGATTTTGAGTTCCAAATTTTCTCCCATCTTTTCCCTCCCCCCACCCCAAGAAGGTGTGCATTCTGAATATACCTTCCCCTGATCTGCCCTCCCTTCTGCCTGTATATCTTATTTCCCAGCTGCATGAGAAAAAAATTTTCAACATTTGTTTTTAAAACTTTGGTTTCCAAATCTTCTCCCTTCGTCCCTCCCCTCCCACCCACATTGAGAAGGCAAGCAACTCAATACAGGTTATACATGTGGAGTTATGCGAAACACTTCCATAGTAGTCATGTTGTGAAAAACTAACTATATTTTCCTTCATCCTACCCTGCCCCTATTTATTCTATTCTATCTTTTGATCCTGTCCCTCCTCAGAAGTGTTTGCTTCTGATTACTCCCTCCTCTAATCTGCCATCCCTTCTATCATCACCCTGCTCTCTTATCCCCTTCCCCCTATTTTCCTGTAGGGTAAGAGAGATTTCCATACCCAAATGAGCCTATATGTTATTCCCTTCTTAAGCCAAAT
Source organism: Vombatus ursinus (assembly GCF_900497805.2). Lineage (NCBI taxonomy): Eukaryota > Metazoa > Chordata > Mammalia > Diprotodontia > Vombatidae > Vombatus > Vombatus ursinus. The sequence continues at coordinate 18,720,141 of NW_020948840.1, forward strand.
CCAATGAGAATCAGATTCACTCATTCCCTCTCAACTTCGCCTACTTCCCCTCCACTGTAAAAGCCTTTCCTTGTCTGTTTTATGTGAGATAATCTACCTCATTCTATCTCTCCCTTTCCCCTTCTCCCAGTATAATCCTCTCACCCCTTAATTTTATTCTCCAGCTATCACCCCTTCATCTTCAACTCACCCTGGGCCAACTATCTATCTATCTATCTATCTATCTATCTATCTATCTATCTATCTATCTATCTATCTA
>NW_020948840.1:18720409-18745312 GCF_900497805.2 Vombatus ursinus
CTATCTATCTATCTATCTATCTATCTATCTATCTATCTATCTATCTAATTTTTCCTTCCAACTACACTAATACTGACAAAGTTCTCATGAGTTACAAATTTCATCTTTCCATGCAGTAATATAAACAGTTCAACCTTAATAAGTCCCTTATGATTTCTCTTTCCTGTTTACCTCTTCATGATTCTCTTGAGTCTTGTATTTGAAAGTCAGATTTTCTATTCAGCTCTGGTCTTTTCATCAAGAATGTTTGAAAATGCTCTATTTCATTGAATGTCAATTTTTTCCTCAGTTTTGCTGAGTAGGTGATTCTTGGCTGTAATCTTATCTCCTTTGACCTATGGAATATTATATTCCAAGCTCTCCAATCCTTTAATGTAGAAGCTGCTAAATCTTGTGTTATCCTGATTGTGTTTCCACAATACATGAATTGTTTTCTTTCTGACTGCCTACAATATTTTCTCCTTGACCTGGAAACTCTGGAATTTGGCTACAATATTCCTAGGAGTTTTCTTTGGGGGATCTCTTTCAGGAGGTGATCAGTGGATTCTTTCAATTTTTATTTTACCCTCTGGTTCTAGAATATCAGGGGAGTTTTCCTTGATAATTTCTTTTCTTTCTTTCTTTTTCTTTTGCTAGGATGGGGTTAAGTGACTTGCCCAGGGTCACACAGCTAGTAAGTGTCAAGTGTCTGAGGCCGGATTTGAACTCAGGTCCTTCTGACACCTGGGCTGGTACTCTATTCACTGTGCCACCTAGCTGCCCTGATAATTTCTTAAAAGATGCTGTCTAGGCTCTTTTTTTTTAAAAAGCAATTGGGGTTAAATGACTTGCCCAGGATCACACAGCTAGTAAGTGTCAAGTGTTTGATCTGAGGCCAGATTTAAACTCAGGTTCTCCTGACTTCAGGGCCAGTGCTTTATCCACTGCGCCACCTAGCTGCCTCCCTATGCTCTTTTTTTGATAATGGATTTCATATAGTCCAATAATTTTAAAATTATCTTTCCTAGATCTATTTTTCAGGTCAGTTGTTTTTCCAATGAGATATTTCCATTGTTTTCTATTTTTTCATTCTTTTGGTTTTGTTTTACAATGTCTTAATTTCTCATAAAGTCATTAGCTTCCATTTGTTCAAGTCTAATTTTTAAGGAAGTATTTTCTTCAGTGAGCTTTTGGACTTCCTTTTCCATTTGGCCAATTCTGCTTTTTAAGGCATTCTTCTCCTCATTGGCTTTTTGGACCTCTTTTGCCATTTGGGTTAGGCTATTTTTTAAGATGTCATTTTCTTCAGTATTTTTTTGGGTCTCCTTTAGCAAGCTGTTGACTTGTTTTTCATGATTTTCTTGCATTACTCTCATTTCTCTTCCCAATTTTTCTTCTGCTTCTCTTACTTCATTCTCAAAATCCTTTTTGGGCTCTTCCATGGCCTGGGAATGATTCATAGTTTTCTTAGAGGCTTTGGATGTAGGAGCTCTGACTTTGCTGTCTTCTTCTCGTTGTATGTTTTGATCTTCTTTGTCACTAAAGAAAGATTCTATCATCTGACTTTTTTTGCGCAGTTTGCTCATTTTCCCAGCCAATTACTTGACTTTTAAACTCTTTTTAAGGTAGGGTCTGCTTCCAGTGCAGAGAATGTACTGTCCCAAGCTTCAGGGGTTTTGTACAGCTGTTTTCAGAGATACTTCTAGGGACCTGTAAATTTTCAGTTCTTCCAAGGTGCTGTGATGGGGGGGAGGGAGAGTAGGAGGGGGAGTTGTTCACTCCTTTTCTGGCTTGGGCTCTGGTCTATGAATGACCACAAGCATTCTTTCCTGCCTTGGAACTGTGAGGAAGATTCCCTCTCCACCGCCACTACAAGCTCCACCACACCAGCCCTCCTCCTGGTCCCAGAACCACCACCCAGAACTGTGATCCAAATCCAAGCATGGGCAAAGCAAGAGAATCCTGCCTCAGCACCAGCAAAGATGGCCCTGCAATTCCTCTCTGATCAGCAGCTCGATCCCCCACCATCTGTGGGCTAAAAGCTTGGGAAGCAGCCACTGCCACTGTGGCTGCCTCCCTGGGTTTGCACTAGGGCTGAACCACACTCCTCTCTCACCCAGGTCTGACAGACCTTTCTCACTAACCTTCTAAGTTGTGTTTCGCATTTGTGGGTTGAGAAGTCTGGAAACCACCACAGCTACCCATGATTCAGTCCCCTGAGGCCTGCTCCAATTTTGCTGAAGTCCCATCTTTGCTGGTGCAGCCCACGCTGAACTGCAGTCCTCTCCGAGCCCAATGTAATAGACCTTTCCAATCAACCATCCAGGTTGTCTTGGGCTGGAAATGTGTTCCCCTCTGTCTTTTGGGGGGTTCTAGTGGTCTAGAATTTGTTTAGAGCCATTTTTTACAAGTATTTGGAGGGGTTTGGGGGACAGCAAGTCATTGCTTTTACTTGGCAGTACATGGCACATACACAAAAATTGACCATATACTAGAGCACAAAAACCTCACAACTCAATGCAGGAGGGCAGAAATATTAAATGCATCCTTTTCAAATCATGATGCAATAAAAATTATATATAATAAAAGGCCATGGAAAGACAGGCTAAAAAAAATTGGAAACTAAATAATCTAATCCTAGAAAATGAATGGGTCAAACTACAAATCATAGAAACAATAACTTCATTCAAGAGAATGACAATAATGAGACAATATATCAAAACTTATGGGATGCAGTGAAAGTGGTTCTTCGGGGAAGTTTTATATCTCTAAATACTTACATGAATAAAATACAGAAAGAGGAGATCAATTAATTGGGCATACAACTAAAAAAAAACTAGAAAAAGAACAAATTAAAAATCTTCAGTTAAATACCAAATTAGAAATACTGAAAACCAAAGGAGAAATTAATAAAATTGAAATTAAGAAAACTACTGAACTAATAAATAAAACTAAAAAATGGTTTTATGAAAAAACCAATAAAATAAATAAAACTTTGGCTAATTTAATTTAAAAAAAGAAAGAAGAAAACCAAATTGCCAGTGTCAAAAAAAAGGGTGAATCTACTACCAAGGAAGAGGAAATTAAAACAATAATTAGAAACTATTTTGCCCAATTTTATGCCAATACATTTGACAATCTTAGTGAAATGGATGAATATTTACAAAAATACAAATTGCCCAATTGAATAAGCCATTGATGAACTCCCTAGGAAAAAATCTCCAGGACCAGATTACAAGTGAATTCTATCAAACATTTAAAGAACAATTAATTCTAATACTATATAGACTATTTGGGAAAATAGCCTAAAAAGGAGTTGTACAAAATTCTTTCTATGATACAAATATGGTGCTGATAACCTAAACGAGGAAGAGTCAAAACAGAGAAAGAAGATTATAAGCCAATTTCCCTAATGAATTTAGATGCAAAAATTTTAAATAAAATATTAGCAAATAGATTACACCAAATTATCACAAGAATAATACACTATGACCAGATAGGATTTATGCCAGGAATGCAAGACTGGTTCAATTAGGAAAACTATCAGCATAATTGATCATATCAACAACAAAACAAACAGAAACCACATGGTCATCTCAATAGATGCAGATAAAGCTTTTGATAAAATATAACACCCATTCCTATTAAAAACACTAGAGAGCATAGGAATAAATGGAATCTTCCTTAAAATAATAAGTAGCATATATCTAAAACCTTCAGCAAGCATCATATGTAATGGAAACAAGCTAAGCATTTCTAGTAAGATCAGGGGTGAAACAAGGATGTCCATTATCACCACTGTTGTTCAATATCGTACTAGAAATGTTAGCTTTAGCAATAAGAGAAGAAAAATAAATTGAAGGAATTAGAATAGGCAAAGAAGAAACAAAGCTATCACTCTTTGCAAATGATATGATGATATACTTAGAGAACGCTAGAGAATCAAGTAAAAAACTACTTGAAATAATAAACAACTTTAGCAAAGTTGCAGGCTATAAAATAAACCCACATAAATCATCACCATTTCTATATATTACCAACAAAGCCCAACAGGAAGAGACAGAAATTTCATTTAAACTTACTGTAGACAATATGAAATATTTAGGAGTCTACCTCCTGAAACAAACCCAGGAACTATATGAACACAATTACAAAACACTTTTCACACAAATACAGTAAGATCTAAAGAATCGGAAAAACATCAGTTGCTCATGGGTAGGCCAAGCTAATATAATAAAAATGACAATTCTACCTAAGTTAATTTACTTACTCAGTGTCATACCAATCAAACTACCAAAAAATTATTTTATAGAGCTAGAAAAAAATAATAAGATTCATTTGGAATAACAAAAGGTCCAGAATATCAAGGGAACAAATGAAAAGAAATGCAAGGAAGGTGACCTAGCTGTTCCAGATCTTAAATTGTAGTATAAATACTACAATTATACTAGTAGTAAATTGTAGTATAAATACTAGCGATCATCAAAACTACTTGGTACTGGCTAAGACACAGAGTGGTGGATCAGTGGAATAGGTTAGGTACGCAAGACACAGTAGTCAATGACTAATAATAATCTACTATTTGATAAACCCAAAGACCCCAGCTTCTGGGATAAGAACTCACTATTTGACAAAAACTGCTGAGAAAACTGGAAAAGAGTATGGCAGAAACTAGGCATAGACCAAAATCTCACACCATATACCAAAATAAAGTCAAAATGGGTTCATGATATAGCTACAAAGGCTGATACTACAATCAAACTGGGAGAGCAAGGAATAGTCTACCTATCAGATTTATGGAGAACAGAAGAATTCATGACCAAACAGAAGATAAAGAACATTATGAAATGCAAAATGGATAATTTTGATTACATTAAATTGAAAAGGTTTTGTACAAACAAAGCCAATGCAACTAAGATTAGAAGGAAAGTAGAAAATTGGGAAAGAATTTTTACAACCAGTCTCTCTGATAAGGGCCTCATTTCTAAAATATATAGAAGATTAAGTCAAATTTATAAGAAAATCATTCCCCAATTGATAAATGGTCAAAGGATATGAACAGGCAGTTCTCAGATGAAGAAATTAAAGCCATCCATAGCCATATGAAAAAATGTTCTATATCACTATTGATTACAGAAATGCAAATCAAAACAAGTCTGAGGTACCACGTCACACCTATCAGATTGGCCAACATAACAAAACAGGAAAATGATAAATGTTGGAGATGTGGGAAAATCAGAACACTAATGAATTTGTTGTGGAGTTGTGAAATGATCCAACGATTTTGGAGAGCAATTTGGAACTATGCCCAAAGGGCTACAAAATGTGCATACCCTTTGACCCAGCAATAGCACTTCTAGGGCTGTATCCCAAAGAGATCATACAAATGGGAAAAGGACCCACATGTACAAAAATATTTATAGCAGCCTTTTTGTGGTAGCAAAGAACTGGAAATTGAGGGGATGCCCATCAATTGGAGAATGGCTGAACAAGTTGTGATAAGTGAATGTAATGGAATACTATTGTGCTGTAAGAAATGATGAGCAGGAAGACTTTAGAAAAACCTGGAAAGACTTATATGGTCTGATTCTGAATTAAGTGAGCAGAACCAGGAGAACGTTGTACACAGTAACAGTCATGTTGTGTGATGACTAATTTGATAGACTTAACTCTTCTCAGCAATGCAAGGATCTAAGCCATTTCCAAAGGTCTCATGATGGAAAATGCTATCCACATCTAAAAGAAAGAACTATGGAGTTTCAATGCACATCGAAGCATACTGTTTGCTAATTTTTTTCTTGTGTTGTGTTTTGTTTCCTCTTTCTTGTGGTTCCTCCTATTGGTTCTAATTCTCAGCATGAGTGAAAAAAAAACTGCTAAATTGTATATAAAATTTGAAAACAAATATAAATTACTTTTATACTACTGTTATGCAGATATTTTATTTTTAAGACTGAAATGTTCCATCTTAGAGCAAAACATTAGCATGGAACACACACTAAATGGGTGTGTTCCATCTTTTTGTTTCACTACCTTGACTTTCTCAAAACTAGCATTCTTAATGTTAACATAAAGAAAAATAAAATTTTCCAAAGGGAATTAGGATAGTAGAGGGTATATTACATTCCAGAGTGATTTTCTTTGACCTTAAAGAATATGAAAAGAAGAAAGACCTGTTTTAGAAAGAAAAGACCCAAATATATATAGGCAAATATAAAATATTCCCTGGCTGATACACACAAACTTATCAGACTTCAACAGCTATGTTATTTATAAATAAAAACAAACAAATCATCATGGCAATTCCTGGGTTAGAGTGATTATGTAAATAAAGTGCTTTTGAATATTACTGAATTTGTCTTTGAGTGAGCCTAAATTGGGACTTAACTGAGGCATATGGATGATGTCAGTAAATCTGTATCAAAAGAGTTGCCACAGTAACTACTTACTATCCTAACAGAGCAAAGTAATTACTGAAATCAAATTAATTATGCTTAATAATCACAGACCTAATATGTATATTTTCCACAACAGAAGAGGTAGAGAAATTGATAGAAATTGCTGAGCTCCATCCTCTTTTGAACTTTATAACCCATGTGTACAAATTGGAGAATTAGTCAAATGGAAATTGAAAATGAAACCTTAATGAGGCAGGAAACCAGTATTTTACTCAGGAATTTTTTTAAAGCCTGTTCTTTTCCTTTGAATTAGCTGCTGAAAAAATTCCACTAATTTGGCAAATATTTACAATCCTACATGGTTATATATTCAATTATTATCATCATTAACAATTATTTTTATTTATTCAAAACCATGTATGATTTTGTTCTGCCTCTAGGCAATCACAGAGGTCATCAAGTTCCTGAAAAGCCTCTAATGAAGAACATATATACTTCTCTTATACCAAAATGTAATGGGCTCAGACAAAAGTAGAAATCCTTTAAAAGCAAAAACGTATGCCTAGGCAAAAAAAGGAAACCAAGAAAAAAATAAGAAGGTCACTACTCCAACATTCAAGACTAAAATGACAAAGAAATGATCCTACAAAATTCATTAAGGAAGGTCAGAAGATCATAGGGCAGTGGATATAACTACAGGATTTTAGAGGTCACTGAGATGTCCCCCCACCCCATATAGATAAGAAAAACGAAGTCCAGGGCAGTGAGGTGACTCACCCAGAGTCCCTGTCCAGGCAACTAAAGATCTAAACTCCTCACCTGTGACCTCTGGTTCTAAATTTTAGACTCTTTACCCTTTCACATGCTGCTACTTCCTATCTGCAAGAACTTTCCAAGACACAGGATTCACATGACTAGAGTCACTGTCTATCTGGCTCATAACTCCCAAAGATGTACAGAAGCCAGAGACTCCAAATAACAAGTTATGTTTGACTCACGTCTAGATTCTCCCACAGGAAGGGAATGGGGTACAAGCTAAAATACAAGCACTCAAGGCATGCATAGGAAAGATTTATTTCACAGAAAATATAGAATATCGGAGAGTTCATTTGGAGCCCATTAAGAGACACTAAGGCCATGAAATACCCCACTAGCTTTCTTCAGAAAGGAACTGAATTCTGAGTTGACAGCTTTGCTGTAGGATCCAACACTATTTACTCTCAAGTTTGTAGTCACTCTGTAGTCTGAATTTCCCCAAAAGATGAATACAGTTTGGGCAGCTAAAACAATCTCTTTCCAGTCAGAAATACACATCTAAAGAACACTATCCTTGTTCTTCAAATAGCACAGTGGCTAAGAAACTATATGGTCAATCTTCCTATTTGTGCAAGAAGCATACTGCATCTGGAAATCTCCTCTCAAAACTCTGATCCAGAGACTATCTAACTTGTTTGTTTGTTTGTTTGTTTGTTTTTTGGGGGGGTGGGGGGGTGGGGTAGGTCTAGGTGATAGGGTTAAGTGACTTGCCCAGGGTCACACAACTAGTAAATGTTATGTGTCTGAGGCCGAATTTGAACTCAGGTCCTCCTGAATCCAGGGCCGGTGCTCTATCCACTGCACCACCTAGCTGCCCCGAGACTATCTAACTTGGAATAACTCCCAGTATAAACCATAAGGCTGGTGATATTCAGAAAACCTTTCTTTTATGGCTAGAATGCTAGATTCCAGGACGACACTGCCTAGGGAAGTCAAAATCACACTTCCTCCATGGAATGAATGAATAACCCTCATACTCCAAGTAGGCAAGCACATGTATGCCTCAGCCATGTGCTTCTAAAAGAAATAAATCAGTGCAATAGTCACTACTATATCTCAGGCTAAGAAAGTTCATTCTTGGTTTCATACAAAAGAATACCAATTAAAATTTCAGAGGATTTTTCAATTTAAAAATATATTTTAAAAATAGAAGCTAGAATATAAGGGTAAAGAAGTGACAAGATAAGGAGTGGTGGTGTTTGATTCCCTACTGAGATAGATTGTTGAAAAGTACAGAGACAGCAATCTTTCTAATAATAGAAATAAAGAGGACCTTTTGTCTTCCTGAAGCATATATTAAAGACATAAGAATGAACATCCTAAGGCTTATCAAACCAGATAACTAAAACACACTTGGACACAAAATGACACCAAACCTTACACACATGTATCCCAAGGATGTCAACAAGAAAAAGAAAAGCCCCTTATACACCAAAATATTTATAGCAGCATTGTTTACAACAGCAAAGCACTGGACATAAAGTTTATGTCCATTGGGGAGCATCTAAACAAGCTGTCATATATGACTGGAATATCACTCTTCTGAAAGAAATAATGAATATTGTGAATACAGAGAAGCACAGAAAAATGTATAACAATTCATACAAAATAAAGTAAGCAAAAACAGTAAAACAATATTCACAATGTCTTCACAATTTAAATGGAAAGAAAAAACAAGAACAAAACAAAATGAATGTAGTAAAATTATAATCTATGAACTTGGCTGCAAAGAAGAGATGAAAAGATACCTAATCCTTCCTTTGATGGGGTGAAGGAACTGAGTATGGAAAATAGTAAAAAAATGCCAGACTTTTTCAATATGTTGGTTAAGGCAGCCAAATAGTTTTTCCCAGTCTTTCTTATTTTAAGAGATGATCTCTAGGAAAGGAAGAGAGTGGAATACATTGAGAAATTAAAGTGATGAAAAATAAATAAATGAAAATATGCTTTGTAAAAACTGTGGAGGCAGGACATCTAGGGAAAAAGTCAAGATGGCAAGGCAGAGGTAGCATTCAGCCAAGCACTCCCAACATTGCCCCCAACAATTTTAAAATAATGACTCAAATAAAATTCTGGACTCGAAGCGCAAACAAAAGGTAAGGGTAAGACTTTGGTCAAGCTTAATATAACGTAGGAGGTCAGAAGGAAAGATCTGTGACATGAGGGTAGCGGCTGTCCCAGAGACCATGTAGATGAAATACCAGTGGTAGGATGAGGTAGTGGGGACAGAAGCAGTTCTCAAGCCAAAGCAGGTAAGGTGAACTGATAACTGGTCAGAGAGAGACTACAGGAGATCTCTATGTTAGCATTAAACATTGTACTAGACACTGTTTGGAAACTTCATTAGCTATACCCACTTATGGGTCACAGTTCAAGGGCAGAGAGGAATGCTTGTGGTCAAAAGGGAACAGTATCACTTTCAATTCTATGGGAGTTGGGATCCTGAGAAGCAACACTGTTTCCAATCCCAAGGAAGTTGGGGCGCTGAGGACCAATATCACTTTCAGTCCCAAGAAAGGAGGAACCTTACGGAGTAGTAATGACTGCAATCCCAAGGGATCAGGGGCCCTTGCTAGGTAAGGACCAAATTGCATAACAGGAGAGCGAGCACCTCTTTTCCCAGATGACATCACTTTGGAAGCACCAAAAACTCTGGAAACTCCAGAATTATCTCTGAAAACAGCAGTTCAAAAAAAGTCTAAAGCTTGAAACATTGACCTTCCCCCCCCCAACACACACAGGGAACAGAGTCCAATATAATGTTAAAGTTCAAAATCAAGAAATAGGGTAGAAAAATGAGGAAGCAACAAAAAAAAAAACCTGACCATAAAAAGTTACTTTGGTTACAGGGAAGATCAAGACACAAACTCAGAAGAAGGTAATGAAGTGAAGTCAAAACAGCTACAAAAAAAATGTGAATTGGAAACAAGCCCAACAACAATTCTGGGAAGAGCAAAAAACTGATTTTCAAAATCAAGTAAGAATGGTAGAGAAAAAAATTAAATAAAGAAATGTGAGCAAAGGAAGAAAATTGTGAAAAGTCATTTAACAACTTAATAAGAGACACAAAAAAAATACTAACGAAATTAAGACCTTTAAAAAAAATTGGTCAAATGAGAAAAGGGAAAGAAAATTTCACCAAAAAAAAAAAAAAAAACTACTTAAAAAGCAGAATTGTTACTGTTGTTCTGTCATTGAGTCCTGTCCAACTCTTCATGACCCCATGGAACATAGCAAACCAGGCCATTCTATCTCCTGAAGTCTACTCAAGTTCATGTTCATTGTTTGCACCATACTATGTCATCTTCTGCCTTCCCCTCTTCCTTTTGCATTCAATCTTTCCCAACATCAGAATCTTTTCCAATGAGTCCCATCTTCTCATTATGTAACCAAAGTATTTAAGCTTCAGCTTCAGTATTTGACCTTCCAGTGAAGAGCCTGAATTAATTACTTTAAACATTGACTGATTTGATCTCCTTGCTGTCTGAAGGACTCTTAAAAATCTTCTCCAGCACAACAATTTGGAAGCATTGATTCTACAGCACTCAGTTTTCCTATAAAGTACAACTCTTACAGCCATACATTGCTAGTACAAAAACCATAGTTTTCACTATACAGACCTTTGTCAGCAAAATGATGTCTCTGCTTTTTAGAATTCTGTCCAGATTTGCCACAGCTTTTCTTCCAAGAAGCAAGTATCTTTTAATTTCATGGCAGCAGTTGCTATCTGCAGTGATCTTTGAGCCCAAGAATATAAAATATATAAAATCTTCTCACTCTAATTGCCAAGAAGTGACGGGACCAGTTGCTAAGATGTTAGGGTTTTTTTTTTTTATGTTAAGCTTTGAGACAGCTTTTACAGCTATGAGACAGCTTTGAGACACTCTTCTCTTTCACCCTCATCAAGAGACTTAATTCTTCATTTTCTGCCATCAGAGTGCCACTGTCTGTATATCCAAGATTGTTGATATTTCTCTTAGCAACCTTAATTACAGCTTTTGATTCATCCAGTCTGGCATTTCACATGATGTACTATGCATATAAGTTAAATAAATAAGGTGACAACATAAAACCTTGTCATATTCCTTTTCCAATCTTAAACCAATCAATTGTTCCACATTGAGTTCTAACTGCTGTATCTTGGCCCACATACAGGTTCCTCAGGAGACAAGTAAGATAATCTCGTTTCTTTGAGGACTTGCCACATGTTCTTGTGATCCACAGAGTAAAAGTTTTTAATGAAATCAATATAGAAGTAAATGTTTTTCTGGAACTCCCTTGTTTTCTCCATTATCCAATAAATGTTGGCAATTTGGTCTCTAGTTTCTCTTCCTCTTCAAAAACCAGTTTGCTCTTCTGGTAATTCTCAGTTCACATACTACTAAAACCTCATTTGCGGCATTTTAAGTATAACCTTGCTGGCGTGTGAAATTACCAGTTGTTTGATAATTTGAACATTCCTTTGCATCATCCTTCCTTAGGACTGGGACATGAACTAATCTTTTCCAATCCATTGACCACTATCATATTTTCCAAACTTGCTGGCATATTGATTGCCTCACTTTAACAGCATCATCTTTTAGGATTTTAAATAGCTTGGCTAGAATTCTATCACTACCACTAGCCTTATTGTTAGTGATACTTTCTAAGGCCCACTTGATTTCATTCTCCAGGATGTCTGGCTCTAGATCAGTAACCATACCACTGTGGTTATTGGTGACACTAAGATCTTTTTTACATCGTTCTTTTGTGTATTCTTGCCACCTCTTCTTGTGTGTGTGTGTGTGTGTGTGTGTGTGTGTGGCAACTGGGGTTAAGTGACTTGCCCAGAGTCACACAGCTAGTGAGTGTTATGTGTCTTAGGTTGGATTTGAACTCTGGTCCTCCTGACTCCAGGTCCAGTGCTCTATCCACTCTGCCACCTGGCTGCCCCCTTGCCACCTCTTCTTAATCTCTTCTGCCGCTGTTAAATACCTACCATTTTTGTCTTTTATCATGCCCATTTTTGCATGAAACTTTCCCTTGATATCTCTAATTTTCTTGAAGAGAAGTCTTGTCTTTCCCATTCTATTATTTTCTTTTATTTCTTTTCATTGCTCATTTTAAAAAAAAACCTTATCTTTCCCTGTAATTCTCTGGATTTATGCATTTGAAATTAGTCAAATGGAAAAAGAAATATAAAAGCTCACAGAAGAAAATAATTGCTTAAAAATTAGAACTGGGCAACTGAAAGCTAATGACTCTATGAGACATCAAGAAACAATAACACAAAGTCAAATGAATGAAAATAGAAGAAAATGTGAAATATCTCTTCAGAAAAACAATTGTCTTGGAAAATAGATTGGGAAGAGATCATTTAAAAATTATTGGACTACCAGAAAGTCATGATCAAAAAAAGGATCCTAGACATCATATTTCAAGAAATTATCAAGGAAATCTGCCCCAACATCTTAGATCCAGAGGGCAAAATAAAAATTGAATAAATCCACCCATCACCTCCTGAAAGACATCCAAAAATGAAAACTTCCAGGAATATTACAGCCAAATCACAGACCTTCTAATTCAAAGCAAAATACTTCAATCAGTCAGAAAGAATCAATTTAAAAATTGTGAAGCCACAGTCAGGGTCATACAATATTTAGCAGCTTCCACTTTAAAGGTCTGGAGGGCTTAGAATATGTTATTCTAGGTGGTAAAAGAAATTAGATTACAACCAGGAATAACCTATCCTGCAAAAATAAGTATAATTCTTCAAAGGAAAAACATAAACATTTAATGAAAAGAGAGGACTTTGAAGCACTACTGGTGGAAAGACCAGAGTTGAACAGAAAATGTAACTTTCAAATACAAGACTCAAGAGAAACATAAAAAGGTAAACATGAAAGAGAAATAAGGAACTCAATAAGGTTATACAATTTAATCTTTCTATATGGGAAGATGATATATGTACCTTCTAATAAATTTATCATTATTAAGATAGTTAGAAGGAATCTACAAAGACAAAGGGTGTGGGAGAAACTTGGATTATGTTGGGATGTTATTTTTTAAAATGGATGGTCAAGAAAGGAGATGCCTTGGGAGGAGGAGGAAGAAAAAGGAAGAATGGGGGAAATTATGTGACAAAAAAAGAGATGTGCAAGGATAAGCATTTACAGTGGTGGGGGAAATGTGGGGGGAAGGGAATGGGCCTTGAAACTCACTTTCATCTAAATTGATTCAAAGAATTGAGAGAGAGAGAAAGAAAGAAAGAGAGATGGGTACAGATATCTATCTTACCCAATCTAGAAGTAAGTAGAAGCAAAAGTAGTAAGTACCAAGGAAAAGAGATAAGAAGAAGGGGTGGGGATAAGGTGATAAAAGAGAAAGTAGATTAAAGAAGTCTCTGGTCTGAAGCCAAACAGACTTTAGAAGAAGGATAGGATAAAAAGAAAGACAAAAAAAAAATAAACAGAATAAAACTGGATGGAGGGAAATGTATAGTTAGTAATCATAACTGTCAATCTGAATAGGATGAACCCACCTATAAAACAGGTGAATAGCGGAATGGATTAGAAACCAGAATCCAAAATCTTGTTGTTTACCAGAAACACACATGAAGATAAAATAAATGGCTGCAGCAAAATCTATTATGCTTTAGATAAGGTAAAAAAAAAAGTAGGGATAGCAATCATGATCTCAGACAAAGCAAAAGCAAAAATAGATGTAATTAAAAAACACAGGCAGGGAAACTACATCTTATCAAAAAGCACTAAAAAAATAAAGTAATAGTAATACTAAACATATATGGACCAAAATATATAGCATCCAAATTTTTAAAGGAAAAGTTACATGAATTACAAGAAGAAATTGTAAAACTATACTAGTAGTATATCTCAACTTTCTATATATATACTAGTAGTATTCTCAACTTTCCCCTCTCAGAGCTAGATATATTTAACTATAAAAGAAATATGAAAAAAGTTAAAGAAATTAATAGAATCTTAGAAAAGTTAGATATGAGATACCTCTGGAGAAAACTGAATGGGAAGAGAAATGAGTATATCTTTTTCTAAGATGTACATGGCAACTTCACAAAAACTGACCATGTATTGGAGCATAAAAAGTTCACAACCAAATGCTGAAAAGCAGAAATTTTAAATGCAACATTTTCAGTTTTAAATGCAACAAAAATTACATCCAATAAAGGGCCATGGAAGCATAGACTAAAAATTAATTGCACATTAAATAACCTAAGCCTAAACAATGAGTGGGTCAAAGAACAAATCATAGAAATGATAAATAATTTTTTAAAGAGAATGACAAAAATGAGAAAAGATACCAAAATTTGTAGGATGCAGTCAAAACAGTTCTTAGGGGAAAATTTATAATTCTAAATGCATTTATTAATAAAAGAGAGAAAGAGCAAATCATGAATTATGAATGCAACTAAAAAAAGCTAAAAAAAAGAACAAATTAAAAATATCCAATTAAATATCAAAATGGAAATCCTGAAAATCAAAAGAGAGATTAATAAAACTGAAAGCAAAAGACATATTGAACTAATAAATAAAATAAGGAGCTGGTTGGTTTTTTTAATAGATAAACCATTGGTTAACTTGATTTTTTTTTTTGCAACTTGATTTTTCAAAAAAGAAGAAAATCAAATTACCAGTACCAAAAATGAAAAGGGTGAATACACCACCAACAGAGAGGAAATTGAAGTGATTCTTAAGAATTATTTTGCCTAAATACATGTCAATAAAACTGACAATCTAAGTGAAATGTATGAATATTTACAAAAATATAAACTGCCCAGATTAACAGAAGAAATAGAAGACTTAATAACCCTATCTTACAAAAAAATAAACTGAACAAGCTATCAATGAACTCTCTAAGAAAAAATCTCTAGGACCAGATGGCTTGACAAGTAAATTCTTCCAAACACTTAAAGAACAATTAAACCCAATGCTATATAAACTATCTGAAAAAATGGGTAAAGTAGGAGTCCCACCAAATTCTTCTTATGACACAAATATGGTTTTGATACCTAAACCAAGGAGCACAAAAAGAAAGAAAATTATAGGAAAATTTCCTTACCAAACATCAATGCAAAAATTTTAAATAAAAACAGGGAGATAACAACAATATAATCACAAAGGTCACGCACTATGACCAAGAGGAATTTACACAAGGAATGCAGGGCTGGTTTAATACTGGGGAAAAATATAAGCAAAATTGACCACATCAATAACAAAAACAACAAAAATCATGTGATTATATCAATAGACACAGAAATAACTTTTGACAAAATGCAACACTAGTTTTTCACAAAATGTGACACTAATTTCCATTAAAAACACTAGAAAGCAAAGGAACAAATGAAGCCTTTCTTAAAATGAGTAGTAGCTATCTAAAGCCAAGAGGAAGCATTACCTGTAACAGGGATAAACTTAAAACATTTCCAATAAGATTAGAGGTAAAGTAAGGGTGTCTATCATCACCACTTTTATTCAATATTGTACTAGAAATGCTAACTATAGCAATAAGACAAGAAAAAGAAATTTAAGGCATAAAAATAGGCAATGAGGAAGCAAAACTATCACTCTTTACAGATGATTTGATGGTATACTTAGAGAACCCCAGACAATCAATTAAAAAATAAATGAAACAATTAAAAACTTTGTCAAAATTGCAAAATATAAAATAAATACACACAGGTCATCAGCATATCCGTATACTACTAACAAAACCCAGCAGCAAGACATAGAAAGAGAAATTCTATTTAAAATAACTACAGAAAATATAAAATACTTTTGAGACTACCTACCAAGACAAATCCAGGAACTATATGAACATAACTACAAAATACTTTTCACACAAATAAAGACATATCTAAACAACTGATCATGGGTAGACTGAGTCAATATAACAAAAATGACAATTCTAAGTTAATTTACTTATTCAATGCTATGCCAATCAAACTTTCAAAGAATTACTTTATAGAGCCAGAAAAAAAATAATCAAAAATTCATCTGGAAGAACAAAAGGTATAGAATATAAAGAGAATCAGTGAAAAAAAAATGTGAAGGAAGGCGGCCCACTCACAGCAAATTTCAAACTATATTACAAAGCAGTAATCATGAAAATAATCTCTTATTGGCTAAGAAATAAAGTGGTGGATTACTGGAATAGATTAAGTACACAATGCAAGTAGTATATGACTATAACAATCTAGTGTTTAATAAACCCAAAGATGCAATCCTTTGTGGTAAAAACTCATCATTTGACAAATTCACTGGGAAAACTGGAAAACAGTTTCGAAAAAGCTAAGAACAGAACAACATCTCACACTATTAACCAAGACTAAAATAGATAAATGGTTTGGACATAAAGAGTGATATAAGTAAATTAGAAAAGCGTGAAAAATTTTACCTGTCAGATCTATGGATAAAGGGAGAATTTATGACCAAACAAGTGATAGAGAAGATCATGGGAAGTAAAAAGGATAATTTTAATTACATGAAATTAATAAGATTTTGTACAAACAAAACGAACACAGGCAAAATTAGAAGGAAAGCAGGAAACTTGAAAAAAATTTTTACAAGTTTCTCTGATAATGGCTTCATTTCTAAAACATATAGGGAACTGAGTCAAATTTATAAAAATAAGAACCATGCCCCAGGGGATAAACAGACAAAGGATATGTACAGGCAATTTTCAGAAGAAGAAATCAAAGCTATCAATAGTCACCTGAACAAACTGCTCTAAGTCACTACTGATTAGAGAAACGCACATGAAAACAACTCTGAGGTACCACCTCACACCTATTAGATTGTCTAACAAAACAGAAAAGGAAAATGACAAATGTTGAAGAGGATGTGGAAAAACTGGGACACTAATACACCGTTGGTAGAATTATGAACGAGTTCAACTCTTCTGGAGAACAATTTGGAACAATGCCCAAAATTGTACATACTCTTTGACCCAGCAATACCACTACTAGGTCTGTATTCCAGAGAGCTCAAGGAAAAGGAAAAAAATCTGTTTGTACAGAAATATTTATAGCAGCTCTTTTTGGAGTGGCAAAGAATTAAAAATTGAGGGGATGCCCATCATTTGGAAAATGGCTTAACAAGTGGTGATTGTGATAGAATATTATTATGCTATAAATAATGATGAGCAGAATGCCCTCAGAAAATCCTAGAAAGACTTACATAAACTGATGCAAAGTGAAATGAGCAGAACTAAGAGAATACTGTACACAGTAATACCAATACTAGAAGGATAATCAACCGTGAAAGACTTAGCTACTCTGATTAAGACAATTCCAAAGGACTCATGATACAAAATGCTGAGTGCAGATTGGTTTTGGATCTTTTCTTTTGCAACATAGCTAATATGGAAATAAGTTTCACATGACTTCACTTGTATAACTGATATATTGCTTGCCTTCTCAAGACATGAGGGAAGGGCAGTAAGAGAGAGAATTTGTAACTTAAAATTTTTTAAAATTAATGTTAAAAAATGTTACATGCAATTGAGAAATATTTAATGAAATAAAAAATATTTTTTAAAAATGTGGTGGCTAAGATGGCTACTGAGTCAAAGAAATCTTGGAAAAAATTGTAGTTTGAAACCACTAGTCTCTAATCCACCCTTCTTCAGCCACCCAAGTAATTTTCCTAAAGTTCAGGTCTGATCTTATTCCATATAACACCTTCCCTTTCTTAATTATTTCCTATTTATCCTATATACAGCTTATTCGTACATACTTGCTTTCTCCCCCATTAGATTGTAAGATCCTTGAAGGTACAGTCTTGTCTTTTTCCTCTTTTCGTATCCTGAGGACTTGCTACAGTATCTGGCACGTAGTAGGTGCTTAATAAATGTTTATTGATTGATTGTGGCCAATCTTACCATAGTACACCACAGTCAAAAAGCACCATCCTTCCAAGTCCCATTACTCTAAACATTCTAAAATGGAAGCATCAGACTCACTCAGTGCAGCCAAACAAGATTAAAATGTAATTGGGAAATGTTTAACAAAATAAAAACACAACATAGATAATATTAATTTGTGATTTTCTAAGTCATTATGTGACCCACAGGAATCCATTTCTATTTGAGTTTGATAACATTGGTATAGGAGATAAACATAAATATGAGGTCTTTAGAAAAAGAATTAAAGGAAACAACATAAAAATTCTCTTCATAATGAAAATTTGAAGCAAAGTCAAAAGACAGAAAAATTAGAAGCACATGCACTATATTTACTATCAAATTTGGAAAATAGAGCACAGAGGTATAACACAAGAATTTATTATGTCTCAGTCAAGTCTAAAATAATAGGTGTTACAATATTGAACAAAGCAACAGTTTTAAAAAAAGACAGACTAATAAATAAGGAAAACTATATTATATATAAACGCATATAAATAACAATTTATTTTTAGATGAGACCAGTGATTTTATTCTTCCAGGAAACTCCCCATGGGAAAGTCCTTGCACCAATGCAAATAAGCACCTTCACTGAGAGATTAAATGACGTGACCAGGATCACATAGCTAATATGTGTGAAGAGGAAAGACTTCAACACTGGTGTGATAGCAGTGATATCTGCTAAAGTCATAGCCACAGCTTCTGGGCTACCATTTTCTATTAATTTATTTTTAGTTTTCAACATTCACTTCCACAAGCTTGTGAGTTTTAAATTTTGTCCCCTTTCCTCCCCACCTCCCTCCCCAAAACGGCATGCAATCTGATATAGGCTCTATATATACATTCCTATTAAACATACTTTCACATTAGTCATGTTGTAAGGAAGAATTAGAACCAATAGAGGAACCACAATAAAGAGGAAACAAAACAAAACAGAAGAGAAAAAAAAGAGCAAACAGTATGCTTTGATCTGCATACAAACTCTATACTTCTTTCTCTGGAGGTGGATAATATTTTCCATTATGAGAGTTTTGGAGATGTCTTAGATCCTTGCATTTCTGAGAAGAGCTAATTCTATCAAAGTTAGTCATCGCACAGTGTGACTGTTACTGTGTACAATGTTCTCCTGGTTCTGCTTACTTCACTCAGCATCAGTCCATACAAGTCTTTCCAGGTTTTTCTTAAGCTTGCTTGTTCTTCATTTCTTACAGCACAATAGTATTCCATTACATTCATATACTACAACTTGTTCAGCCATTCCCCAATTGATAGGCATCCCCTCAATTTCCAATTCTTTGCCACCACATATAGATATTTTTGTACATATGGGTCCTTTTCCCATCTTTATAATCTCTTTGGGATATAGCCCTAGAAGTGCTGTGGCTGTGGCAAAGGGTATGCACATTTTTATATGGGCTAGCATTTTCTAAGGCCCTACTCTGAGCAGGTTAGGGTAGCCTTTACTAAAAAAAAAAAAAAAAAGTATTGAAATCATGATGGAGCCTTAAATGGCCCAAGGGATGACTAAGTCTTGAACTTCTGATTGTTTAAATACAAATGCTAGTGCACAAGAAATCAGGCAGAGGCAAGAAAACTTGGCCTGCTACATAGCATTCAATAATTTGTGATTAATAATAAAAAGTGAAGGGCAGCTAGGTGGTGCAGGAGATAGAGCAATGGCCCCAGAGTCAAGAGGACCTCAGTTCAAATCTGGCCTCAGACACTTGACACGCACTAACTATGTGAATCTGGGCAAATCACTTAACCTCGACTGCCTCACCAAAAAATAATAATGATGATGATAATAATAATAATAATAATAACAGTAATAATAATAAAAAGTACCTGATATATATATTGTTTAATAATCTCTCTCTCCTCCCCAACCCTACCCTCACCCCCATCCCACCCCTAGTACTCTCTCAATCTCTCAATTCCTTCCTCATTGTTGAATACCCTTTCCATGCTGTGGGTAACAAAACTTTTTAAAAATATTAGATGGTCTAAGAATATCTTTTTTCATTCTAATCCCAATCCCAAACCACCAAACTAGCCTGAGTCACACCTGGTCTTTCTGACTCAGTCAGGAAGTGACCCACTATGTATCTAGTATACCAGGGAGCCCTCTCAATGACATGACATAATATTCATATTAAATAAATTTTCATTAAATAGCACAGAAGCTACATAAGTTAAAGGATAAGCTATCTAAATCAAAGAAAGACAAACAGTAAATCAACAATGGTTGGGCATCTATGCCTCATTAAGATTTAGAAAAGTCTAAAAATGATAAACAAGAAAAATGTCAAGGCTTTGAAAATAGTATTAGAAAAATAGGTATTAACCATCTCCAGCAATTACTGAACAGAAATTACTAGTGGTATAACTCATTATTTTTCTCCCAAACCCTCCCTTCTCCCAAACTTCCCTATTTCTATCCAAGGTTTCATCATCCTTCCAGTTTCTCAAATTCATAATCTCAGAATTAACCTGAATTTCCTTACTCTCTTTTTCTCTCACCCCACATAGCCAATAAATGTCCAAATCTTGACAGTTCTACATCTCTCCCATCTGACCCCCCTGCTCCACCCACATAGCTATGACCTTCATTAAGGCCCTCATCATCTCTTCTCTAGATTATTTCTATAGCTTCCTAATTGGTCTTTCTGCCTCAAGGCTATCATTACACAGGTCCAAACTACATTCTGCCAAAATATTTTTCTTTAGACATCTTATGATGTGACTCCTCTACTCAACCAACTCCACTGACTTCCTGTTACCTCTGATCAGATATAAACACCTCGGTTTAGCTTTTGAAACCATACAGAACCTAGCCCCAACCTACCTTTTCAGGCTCATTAAATATTACCCTCCCGCTCAGTTCCTGGGCACTCTGCAATCTAGCCAAACTGGCCTTTCCTTTATTCTTCACACGTAGCACTCTATTTCCTCACTCTATGCATTTATTTGCACTGGCTGTTCCTCGTATCAGGAATGTACTTCCACTTCGCAATCCTTTATTTCCTTTGAGATGCAACTCATGTACCATCTTCTGCATGAAGAACTTCCTGATCCTGTCAATTACTAGTGCACCAAATCTCATTTTATTTTGTATTTAACTACTTATATGTATTTATATTTACTAATTTTGTGTTTATACTGTATGCACACACACACATATGTACTTATCTTCAACCTTCAGAATATAAACTCATTGCAAACAAAGACTGTTTTGTTCTTTATTCTTGTATCCCTAGTGCCTAGAACAGGGGTGGGGAACCGCGTGGCCTCAAAGCCACATGTAGCCCTCTAAGGGCGCGGCCCTTTGACAGACTCCAGACTTCACAGAACAAATCCCCTTAATAAAAGGATTTGTTCTGTAAAACTCAGTCAAAAGGTTGCACCAAAGGACCTAGAAGGCCACGCAAGGCCCCAAGGCCACAAGTTCCCCACTCCTGGCCAAGAACATTGCCTGGTACATTAAGCAGGTGCTTAATAGTAGTTACTAAATGACCGATAACATGCTTTACTATAATTCTTAATAGTTTCATATTGGCTGCTTTTAGAGCCTATTTTAGACACCTGTGCTTCTCTACAATCATGAATGATCATTCATTTTTAAAGCTCTAAAAACTGTATTAATCACAGGACATTTCCTTAACATGATGAAAAGAATTAGTGTTACATGTACATGTAATGGATAAATAGATTCAATCCTACTAAGAATAGAATTACTATTTGGCATCATTTTTAAAATGTCAGCTATAGCAATAAGACAAGAAAAACCAGTTTAAAAAATAAACAATGGCAAAGAAAAGAAGAAAAATATCTATACTCTCAGATGGTACAATGGTATATTTAGAAAATTCAAGAGCTTCAACTAAAAACAACTAATCAACGTAGTATCAGTTCAAATGCTCAACAATGTCAATATTTTAAAATAAAAAAATCTAGAAACCATAGTGAAATCTATCACAATTGTCAAGAAGAAAATGCTTACCTATTTTTTAAAAATGGAATTATTGAAGAAAAACAAATGTATTTTATTACATGAAAATAATTTTGTGGCAACAACAGCTAGAATTTACATAGGGCTTTAAGGTTTATAATACACTTTATAAGTACATTCTTTCCTCACTCTAGGAAGTTGGTGCTATTAATGGGGAAGGGAACAAGCATTTTAAAAGTATCTACTATATGTGAAGGACTATGATAAGCACTTTACAAATATCATCTCCTAACATCCTCATAACAACTCAAGGGCTAGGAAGGTACTTGTTGTTTAGTCGTTTCCGCTTATGTCCAACTCTTCATGACCCCTTTTAGGGTTTTCTTGGCAAAGATACTGGAGTGGTTTGCCATTTCCTTCTCCAGCTTATTTTACAGATGAGGAACTGAGGCAAACAGGGTTAACTGACTTGTCTACGGTCACACAGCTAGTAAATGTCTGGGGCTGAATTTGAGCTCAGGTCTTCCTATCCACTGAGTCACCTACCTGCCTCACTGAACAATATTAAAAAATAATTTGGTTCACAACAATTCAATAAACATTTATTAATCTTCTGTTATAAAACTGGACATTGTACAAGGCAACAGTGCTAACAAAACAAAGACAAAAACCAAACAGGCCCTGTCTTTGTTGCCCAGAGTCTACAATTTACTGAGGAAATATAAGATGTACAAAAACAGAAATGATGATGACATCATAATACTAGTGATAACTTATGAAAGTATATCAATCAAAATATTCAATTAATGCAAATTTGTAGAAGAAAAATGAATTCCAATCTATAAATTGTAAAATAATATAAAATAGGTAGTTCTCAAAAGAACATGATAAACATCTAAAAACTATTCAAATTTTACAATAAAAAGAAAAATTAAACTTCAAACATCATTGAGAAATTATTATTACTTGTTAAATTGGCAAAAATATTTTAAAAGAATACACGATGCCAGAAGTAATAGGTAGATCCTCTAGCACTAAGTCCATTGCCATTTTCAAAATCATTTGCTCAGGAAGGACAGAAGAGCAAAAACAATATTTTTTATTACTCTGTAAAATTAGAAGATTTAAAAAAAAATAAAGCATAAAGAATTTAGAATTTGCTCAACCAAATGAGTGTGGTTCGAGATCCTTCTTATTTTCTCGTGATCTCCCTCTTTCCTTGAGTAATCAACACGTACGCCACCCAATTCCAAGAAATAATAACTTTGTTCTTCCCTTACTTCTTTCCCTCCATTCTTTAAGTTACTTTTGTTTGACGCCTTTTTATGGGATTCACCCACACACATTTTTTTGTTCTTTATATGTTGCTGAGACATCAGTACATTAAGAATCCAAAATATGTTCTTATACCTTGAGAAAGAAGTACTCTACCAACATCCTCTGATACAACTATGGTGTCGTTGCCTGCCCTAGCTTGTCATGGCTCAAAGTTCCTAACATCTTCCCATAAATCTTCAACTGCTTTTTTTTTTTTGAATGGGGAAATAACATACTGAGAGAAGAGGACAAAATGAATTTCTTATCTAGAGGTGATTGTTACATCAAAACAAAACAAAGTTCCACCTGAAAAGGAACCCAGAGTGCTCTCCAACACTAGGATGAGGCAACAGAGCAAGATTTTAATGAAATCAGAGACTGGGGAGAGAGTTATTAAAGTTCTTTTTTTTTTATTAACAGAGAAGACTTCTTTGCAAAACAAAAGAGCAACGGGAGTAGAATATTGTATTTATAGTCAGACATAAAGGATGTGATTCTTTTATTTTTTTTGGCCAAATTGTGCATTCTTTCCATTTCTTTTAGAATTTCTTTAACAAGAGTTTTATGAAGAGGATAATAGGGAGAGATATTTAGTAGTGAAGGTAATGTAAGGTAATAGGCAATAAAGGTAATAAGTAACAATAAAAAAAAAGATTTAAAAAAAAGAAAATGAGGAGAAAATTTTATGTACTCCCAGTGGCTCAGTATTCATGTATCTATGCTTGTATCCAATAAACTCCAGGTCACGATTCATGTTTGAATCTTATTTCTTAGCCCAATCATCCCACTGGGGCAAACTTAATTCCTATTTCCAGTCCCTTGTAACTTATCTCAATACATAATCTCTCAAAACTAAGAAGTAATAAAAATAAAGTAAGAAATTCATTAGCTTATAGTATTTTGTATGAAGTTCTACTTGGAGCAATATAACCCTTTCAAGACTCTATAAAAAGAATTTCAAATGATTTATTTTATTTCTAAGCTTAATTTTCCTATGTTAAATTTTTTAAAAGAAATTAATTTCTGAGTAACTTCAAGTAATCATAATTTTTAAATTACAAAGAAATGACATAAACAATAAACACTGTTCATCATCCTGAGAAATTACTGGCTAATGAATACTTCTGGCTAACCAATGACACTTCATTTATAATATAAACATGGATGAAGTCTTTTTTTTTTTTTTTTTACCTTGAGAAGGTATGTGGGAATGTTGCTGAAATCCACTGGTAACTTCAACAGGAAGCGAGCTGAGAACTCCCCAGTCTGCAGAAAGAGAACCATAACAGTGAGAACAAAAGATTCCCAAAAGGGTGAAGAACTGTTATTATAACACATATCTTTAAGGCCTGAAGTTTATCAGTTAACATTGAGAAAGGAATTCTAACACATAGGGAGGAAGGATAAGAGTAACAATTAAGAAGATTGAATTGTATATTAATAAAAAGTACAAAATACATTGTAATCATTATGCTATAGCAGTATCCTATTTGGTGAATTTCTAATGAAACACTCAAACCATTGGTC